>NC_064824.1:22514016-22817046 GCF_024166365.1 Elephas maximus indicus | reverse complement strand
AGTCATATACTACTAACAAACTTCTCATAAAGCCATGGTGGTACCAGTGATAGTTTGAACTGCCCCTGCAATTCTTCATTCACCCTGTTCCACCTCTGCCTGGCCTCACTGTGGGTAACTGTGCTTTCTTGGTCATTTGGCTTTGGACTCAGCTTTTTTACTTGCTTTGTCCGGTCACATGAAGCCAGAAGTGACAATGTCTTAAAGGCCTTATGCCTCTACTCTCTTTTTTGCCCATCTTATATGTAAGGTTGCTGTGAGTTGGAATTGACCCGATGGCAATGTTTTTTTTTTTGTTTTTTAATACTTGTGGGGGAAAAAAAAAAACAAACCCAAATCCTAACTAATACGGAGAGATTTGGCCAGTTTAATAAATCATCTCCTTGCTTCTTCTATTTTATATTTTAATAAGAGTCCAGCCATATTTTTTTTTAATCTTACATAACTATTGAAACTGGAGTCCCATTAAAGAGCTAATAATACTTTTAATAAGTTTGTTTCCTACTGAAATTTCTTGTAAGGCTTTTTACATGAACGTCATTATTTTACAAGCAAGATATTCTGAAAAATAATCTTAGGGAATATTTGAAAAACTAATGAATTTAATTCATTCTACATTTTTCATCCCCAAAATACCAACATCCTCTAAACGGGTTTCTAAATATTCTACGCTCTTGCAAAAAAAGAATGACTTTAATTCTTCTGTCACAAAGGCAACACTCTCCATTGACCATTTTGCTTCAAAAACTAATTTAAGAGGTGAAGACAATTAACATATTATGAGACAAATTCAGTACCATGCATTATCCAGGGGGTTCTCTTACTTCATTCTTTAGTGTAAACTTTTGAGTAAGCACTGCTTTTTTTATTTAAAAATGAGAAATCTGAGGCTCTCTGAGTTTAAATAACTTGCCCAAGGCCATGTAGTTAAAAAATGCACAGATGAGATTTGAAACCAGACCTGTATGACACCAAATTCTGTGCTTATTTGGAAACCCTGGTGGCTTAGTGGTTAAGTGTTATGGCTGCTAGCCAAAAGGATGGCAGTTCAAATCCAACAGACAGTCCTTGGAAACTGTATGGGGCAGTTCTACTCTGTCCTATAGGGTGCTATGAGACAAAATTGACTCAACAGCAATGGGTTTTGGTTTGGATGTCATAAGGTCAGAGCCCTGGTGGTGCAGTGGTTAAGAGCTTGGCTGCTGTCCAAAAGGTTGGCAGTTCAACTCCATCAGCCCCTCCTTTGAAAACCTATGGTGTAGTTCTACTCATCCTATGGGGTCACTACGAGCGATGGGTTTTTTGGTTTGATTATGCCTGTGGTTATGATTCTATTTGAGAGTGAGCTATCAGCTGTGTTAATGCAGTGGGATTATTGGCAGTTATGTTAATGAGGCAGGACACAGTCTTCAGTATTAGGTTGTATCTTGAGTCAATCTCTTTTGAGACAAAAAAGAGAGCAGCGAACAGAGAGGAGAGGGACCTCATTACAACCAAGCAAGAAGAACCAGGAGTGAAGTACATGTTTTGGACCCCAGTTCCCTGCACTGAGAAGCTCCTAGGCCAGGGGAAGTTTGATGAGAAGGACTTTCCCCCAGAGCAGACAGAGAAAGCCTTCCCTTGGAGCTGGCATTCTGAATTAGGACTTCTAACCTCCTAAACAGTGATAGAATAAATTTCTGTTAAAGACATCAATTTGTGGTATTTCTGTTATAGCAGCATTAGATAACCGAGACATTTTCTTTGTTCATAGGTCTTTTTATTTGGAATTTTCACTCATACATTACTTCATCTTCTTTGTAATTATGCCATGCATCCAGGATGAATTGATCTCAAGTTCATTAGCTAAAATCTAAAAGTTCCTGACAAACTGTTTCAGTTGATTTTTTTGTAGTCTCTATTCTTCTTTTAGTGTTTGAAGATGAGAGTTACTATCCTACTTGTGAAGATCACAGTAATATTTTTTTGATTTTACAAGCTGGTAGAAATTTTCTTCCTTTTGAGATATTGTAGATATTACAAAGTGATTTGCCTAATTTATGTTAAAGCATCTGTAAAAACTTCAGTTATGGCAAAAGTGAACACAACCGCTCTTCGTCTGAATTTTCCACTTATTTTGGCTTGCAGAAGTCTCTTAGAACATTTTGTGTCACATATACTTGCAACATGGAGCCTACTTGAAATTAAGTTTTATTTGTCTTAGGACTCAGCTATGTTTGTTTGGGAGAATTGCAGGGCAAGCCTTTCCAGGGATCTGGTGATATAAGGGATCATGAAATTTGTGAGGAAAATACTCACTGTGAGAGAAGAGAAAAGCAAGTTTATATGCTTCGTCTGAGGACCATGGGCCAGCTTCAGAGCAGAGCAGCGATTGTGAATTTATCAGTGCCTGTGATTTGAATTACCTGCTAGCCCAGCTTCCATGACTCCTGCCTGAGATCAATAGTCATCAATTAAAAGACTATAAAAGACCTGTTTCATAAATAATTTGTGTAAAACTTTTTTGCAGAGATGACTGGCTCACCAGCAGTATTGGGAGGAGGTGCAGTTGCTGCTCACATCTACATATTTGATATTGGAATGCAAAGCTATCCTACAGAGATTGGTGGGCACCAGCAGCAGTGTATTTGTACTTGGCAGGTAACAGCAACAGTGACACCTTTAGAGGTATTATGTTGCACTACACATTTCAGCTATAGAAGTTGTCACCACTGTGAGACAGAACAAGAGATGGAAAAAATAATGTATGCCATGGAGTCACCAAGAAGTCTGGCCCTTGAACACATATCCCCCTCCAGGGGATCCTCAGATCTCTCTGGGGGTAATTTGAGGAAACAACCTTTCTCTAGACTGAGCTAGAAAAAAGTAATACAAAAGCCCCTCCCCCAACACACACACACACACACACACACACACACACACACACACCAAGTTGAAGCAGCTTCAGAAATAGACATGTATACTTTGAATGTTGGGAAATTGAGGATAAGATTCTAGCAGCTTGAAATAATTACGATAAATACTTTCTTCTGAAAGTTCATGTTATGGATTGAATTGTGCCCCCTAAAAATATGCATTAGAAGTCTGTTGTTATAATTCCATTTCATAATGGGTTGTTTTGTTATGTTAATGAAGCAGGATTAGTGTAGGGTGTGTCTTGAGTCAATTTCTTTTGAGATATAAAGGAGATTAAACTCAAGCTAGCAGAAGCAGAGAGAGGGAGGAGACATGCCAAGCCATATGAAGATTTCCCAGGAGCAGAAGTTCAGAAGAGACAAAGGCCTTCCTCCAGAGCCAACAGAGAGAGAAAGCCTTCCCCCAGAGTCATGCCCCAATTCAGACTCCTAGCCTCTTAAATGTGAGAAAATTAGTTTCTGTTTGTTAAAGTCACCCATTTGCAGTATTTCTGTTATCATAGCAATAGATAAGACAGAATTTGGTGCCAAGAGTGGGGTGCTGCTCTAACAAATACCTAAAATGAAGACGTGGTTTTGGAATTGTGTAATGGATAGACTGGAAGAGTTTTAAGATTCCTAATAGTAAAAGCCTAGATTGCCTTTAAGAGACTACTGGTAGAATTATGAACATCAATGGCAATTCTGGTGAGGGATCAGAAGGAAATGAGAGCTACAGAGAAAGTTTCTATCATCTTAGAGAATACATATGGCACCAGCAACAAAACATTGCTAGAAATGTGGATGTTAAATGTGCTTCTAGTGAAGCTTTAAAAGAAAATGATGAACATGTGATGAGACAATGGAGGCAGAGTGATGCTTTTTATGCAGTGGCAAAGAACTTGTCTTAATTATGTTCAAATGTTTGGTGGAAGGTAGAATTTGTAAGTGATGAACTTGGATATCTGGCTGATGAGATTTGTAAGCAAGATCTTAAAGAGGCCATGTGGTTTCTCCTTGTTGCTTATAGTAAAATGTGAGAGGAAAGAGACAAACTTAAAAGTAAACAGTGGAAAATGAAAACACAAACTAACAAAATTCTATTGAACAAACTAAGAACACATGCCCTAGAACTTTCACCAAGATTGTGGCTACACAATCTTTTGTTAAAGAGATTAAACCTGTTACTGATGGATCTAATCAACCACCACAGCAGAAAATCCATCAGCTTAGACTGAAGGGGACAGAGAAAGAATGAAAGAGAGAACGTTGTCTGCCTCATGGAATTCCACTGGTAGGAAACAGGCCAAAGGAGCTACATCTATTGTCCTCCAAACAAAAGAAAACAACCATCCCTGGAGTAGCTCAGAGATCAGCAGAGCTGTTGGAAGGAGCATGGGAAGCAGAGCTTCCCCTATCTCAGAAGGTAGGGCCATGGCCTTTGGAGTCCCACAGGGTGGGCCACAGCCTCTGGGGTGTCAAAGGGTAGAGCTACGGCTTCCTAGGTTTCAAAGAGTCAGATCCTCACCAACTTATTTCCAAAGTGTGGGTCTGCCATTGTTTGGCCAAGAGTATGGTACCACTGCCCCAAACTGAGAAAGTGGGGCTGCCATGCCCAAGGGGCAGAAGAATGGGGTCTGCCAGGGCTGAGTGGGTGGGGTTGCCACTCAGATGGACTAGGATAATAGGGCAGCCCAAAGCTGAGGGAGCATATTTGCCTGGAAGGTGAAGCTAAAGCCCAGGGCCAAGCGGCCTCCACCCAGAATCCAGAGAGCATGGCCAACACCCAAAGTCTGGAGGACAGGGCCATTGATCAGATGAACAGATATTATTTTCAAGCATTCAGAGCTATTATAAATTGTTCTGCTGGGTTTTGGACTTGCTGGTGCCCATTATCCGTTCTTTCCCTCCAAGTTATCTTGTAAACCCAGTGCCGTTGAGTCAATTCTGACTCATAGCGACCCTACAGGACAGAGTAGAACTGCCCCATAGTTATCCTATATGTAATGGAAATATGTACCTTGTGCCTGTTCCACCACTGCATTTTTGAAGCAGATATACTGTTTGTTAGATTTCACAAGCTCTCAGATGAAGAGAAATTTTGCCCCAGGATAGAATATGCCTAACGTCTCATCCATATTTGATTTAGTTGATTCAGAAGATGAGATTTTGGACTTGAAATTGATTTAAGATTTTAAGGATCATGTGATTTGGTGAATATGTTTTGTATGTGGTAAAGGCACGGATTTTGGGAGGCCAAAGTGTGTGGTAGTATGGATTGAATTGTGTTCCCCACAAATATGTGTTATAAATCCTAACCTCTAGGCCTCTGGTTATAATCCCATTTAGGAATGGATTGTCTTTGTTACGTTAATGAGGCAGGATCACTGCAGAGTGTATCTTCCTTCGACCTCTTTTGAAATATAAAAGAGATTAAACAATGCAAGGTAGCAGAAGCAGAGATAAGGTAAGAGAGATGCCAAGCCACATGAAGACTTCCCAGGAGCAGAAACTCAGGATAGGTAAGGACCTTCCTCCAGAGCTGACAGAGAGAGAAAGCCTTCCTCCAAAGTCATCACCCTGAATTCAGACCGCTAGCCTCCTGTGAGAAGATAAATTCCTGTTTGTTAAAGCCATCCACTTCTGGTATTTCTATTATATCAGCACTAAAACAGTTCATTTCAGAAGTATGCTTTCATACCAGTATGTTAATGTACAAAAATAATCTTTCATTAAGCAGTGTTTTCATACTGATTTTCATATGTATACTACCAACGTTTAGGTAATAAATTTTTTAAATCTCTCACATGCTTGCTTCATGCCTGGCTTATTTAAAACAAAGATTTTAAAGTTGAATAAAAGTGTAATAAAGTGAACAGGTTTCTTCCTAACATTTCTCAAATATCTTAGAATCCGAGACAGCTGGAATTATAAATATTACCCATCTGCTGATAGATTTGATTTAAAAATGTAATTACTATATTGATAAAACACTATCTGGTTTATTATACAGTTAAAGGCCCTAGGGGAAACCTTGGATGTTTTATTTTTGATTGCTCCATTGCAGATATTTTTGCATTCAAAATGGGTTCTTCACGTAAATACAAATAATAGGAGATAAGAAAAACAGTTTGTCAGGATAAAGTGTTTATTCTTTTGCCAATCTATATTTCCTTATATCTTTAAAGCTGCATAAACTGATCATTACTAAGACAATTCAGTTAGAGATTAGGTGTTAATGGCAAAAGCATTTGCTTAATCATTCATTGTTATTAGGTTTCACATCTTTAAGTCTTTTTCTCAAACACATTTTTTTGCTTAATTTCTCTAAGAACAAAAACAATGTTATCTCATAACATAGAATGAGAATCATGATTTGCTGCTCAAACAATTGAAAAGGAGACAAACTCATTTCACAAAAAGAAAACCCATCAGCTGTAGAAGCATTGCAAACATAGCTCGATATTAAATTTGATTTTCAGAATACTATAAGTCAAGCCATTTACCAAAATATGTGACAACAATATACAATAAAACTCATACAATCATTCTATAACACCAACATCAGTCACTTTCCCTGGCATGAACCCCAGAAAAAAATACCATACCAAGTATTATAATTCCTCCTAAGGATACCACAAAAAGAAAAAAGAACAGTCCAAACTATTTACCACTTAACCAGCTTCTGTCAATTTGGAATCAACTTAACTGTGATCCCATGTGTATCAGAGTAGAACTGTACTCCACAGGGTTTTCTATGACTGAGTTTTTGGAAGTAGATAGCCAGGATTTTCTTCTGAGGTGCCTCTGGGTGGCTTCAATCTGCCAAACTTTCAGTTACCAACCAAGCACGTTAATCATTTGTATCACCCAGGGACTTCCCAAAATTATTTAGGAGGTGCAAAATTCCAAAGGGATACTTGGAAAAGTGCATAATAATAAAGTCTGGTTTGCTCTTTGCTAACTTGAAATCTGATCATCAGAGGTATGATTTTAAATTATGGAAACTCCATAAAATCATGTTGGAAATGATCACCATGTATATACCAAAAACTCTGTGCACAGACCTCATACCCCAGTGGGGAAGGCTAAGGGATCTTAACACTAATGATGGCAAGAAACCAAAGACACTTATCACACTATAGAAGTGCTTGATGTGTCAAGTATTAACATACACCCTTTGTCCCAGCATAGTTTTGGAAGTTCACTAGATTTTCAAAAACTGGCTGGAAAATATTGTTATACAAATTAAGAGTTCAGTTTGCCTTGCATAATTCTCCAGTTGTTTCACATTTTTTCATCATATCTAGTCAGTTCACCATCTTCCTGCTGCCTTACTCTCGTGGCTTGTATGTTGCTGTGTTACTGGATGCTATGCCACCAGTATTTCAAATACCAGCAGGGTAACACATGGAGAATAGGTTTCAGTGGAACTTCCAGAATAATACAGGCTAGGAACAAAGGACTGTTGACCTACCTCTGAAAACTAGCCAATGAAAACCCAATGGATCACAAAAAAACATTGTCTACTATCATATTGGAAGATGAGCCCCCTAGTTGGAAGGCGCTCGAAATACACAGTGGACACAAAGATGGACTAGAGCATAACAACAATCCTGAAGGTGGTGCAACACTGGGCAACGTTTTGTTCTGTTGTACATGGGGTCACCATGAGTTGGAACTAACTCAATAACAACAACAATCATATCTATCTTGGACTAAATGCTTTTGGAAAGCAGGAAACATGACCCAAATTTTTTAGAACTATAACTACATTTGACAAGATATAGAGAGTACACCCAGATCCTTCCTTTTGTTTCACCTTCATTTTATAATTTTTCATCATTTGATTATAATATTAGTATTGTTGATTGTAGAAAATGAAGAAAATATGGAAACACATGAGAAAACAATAAATATTACCTGTAGCCCCGCCACCCAGAGAAAGCATCCCTTAACATCTTGGTGCATTTCCTTCCAGTTGTTTATTTCCCCCTCCAGGAGGCCCTAGGGGAAATTTTTTTTAAGTCTTTTTGTATAATTAGGTCATACTAATTTTTTCAAACATGTAATTAAATATTCTTTGGTATCATCATTTTGAGGCTGCGTAATTTTCCATTGTGGCAGAGATGGCTAGCTCTTCATCAAAGAATCACGCTTCTCTTTCATGGTGTAAAGTCGCAAACAGTGGTTACATTTCCTAGCCCCTCTTACATCTAAAATGAGTCCCTCATTGATGCAAAACTTAACGTACTCAGCTGCTAACCAAAAGGTCGTTCACCCAGAAGTCTGGTGATCTACTTCTGAAAAGTTATTCATTCAAAACCCTATGGAGCACAGTCCTACTCTGACACATATTGGGTCACCATGAGTCAGAATCAACTTGACAGCAATTTGCACTCGTTTGCAGCTTAGCTACAGTGGTAGCAGTAGCTTCTTTGCAAGGACAAGCATCTAATTATCCTGAAAGCATGCAGACTATAATTAGGATGTATTTGTATCCATGAGACTTTGGGAGTTGAATAAAATCCATTTGCCAATAAAGAACAGAGAAAGCTGACTCTAATCCTTGTCTGACTTTTCCCAAGATTGTGTTTCTTGCAAATAGGACAAATTGAGATTAAGTGCTCAAGTTGAGGTTAAATGTCTCCATCAAAATTTGTTGAAGACACCTATATGATTTTCTGGACCATGTTGTGTAATTTTATGAAGGCCGTGGACTAAATTTCAGGCAAAGGGCCAAGGAGAGACCAAGTAGCCAGTTTGTTTCCAATTAGTTTTCCAGACTCAGGTGCTAAAAGTTCTTGTTCCTTAAGTTCTTTATAAGTAGAATTTCTTTCTCCAAAGGAGGTTGATCAAAGGGAAACATGCATCTAGTTGAAGAAGAGTTTTCCTGGGAAGCAGTTATCTTAGCATATTTATCAGCCAAGGGATTTTCCTTAGTTTCAGGTGCCTGGTTACTAGTGTGACCTCCAATTTTGAGAATTGCTAATTCCTTGAGTAGTAGGTCTCTAATAAGTGAGACAATTTGACTACTCTTACAGCTTTGATGAACACTCTTTGTTTCCATAACATACCGAAATCATGCACAACTCCAAAAGAATATATCTGCTATCTGTGTAATTGTTAACTCTCTGTGGTGTGCTAGTAGTACGCAAGCTTAGATGAAGTCTATGAGTTCAACTACTTAAGCAGATTTAAGCTCAGCTGGAAGTTTGAATTCAGTGAATTGTTGAAAATCTACAATAGCACATCTTTCTTGAAATCCCTCATTTGTACACTTTAGGTAAGAGCTGTCTACAAAGAAGGCCACATCAGAGTCTTTGAGATAAATTTCAGTGATGTTGAGGGTGATGATGGTTAAAGGCTTTGTGATAGTGATGCAATTTTGAGGTTGTTCCTCCAGTTGGTTGTCCCTTCAGAAAAGAGTAGCCAGGCTGAGGTTTTGACAGTGGTTTGTTGTGATGTAAAAGGAGATAGTATTAGCATTTCATAGGAGGTCAGTCTGGAAGGGGAAAAACATTGGGTGTTCTCTTTATTTTAGAAATTTAGAAAGGTCTCTACGGGTTTGGTAGTTGAAGAGACACTATTTGGAAAAACATCCCAAGCAGCAGGAACATGATCAAAGTTCCTGAAGCAGAAAAGAACATAGAATAACCAAGAAACTGAAAAAGCCAGTGTGGCCAGAGTAAGTAAAAAGAAGACAAGGGATATCAGCAAGGGTCAAAACAGAGAAGACCGTGAGGGATATGGTAATAAGTTTAGATTTTATTCTAAGGGCAGTGATGAGTAGTCTACTTGATATTCAGAAATACCGCTACAGCTGAGTCTGCAGGGGGTGCATAGTGGAAGGAGGGAAGCTGATGAGGAAGCTCTTGCAGTGAATACATTGATTCAAATGAAAGAAGTTGGACCAGGTTGGTGCTCACGGGTGTAACAAGTTTTATTCTCATCAAGATTTCCCTAATATTTTCACACCCATTTGGAGCAAGAAATTTAGAATGCTGGACATCTCCTTTAGGGCCCAACATACTACATGGCCAGTCCCTAATGTGAGATCTCACCCAGGCTCAGTTTCTTCCCTTATACATCAACGAATTGTGGAGGCCACAGCACGGCTCGTAACAACACTGGATTGGGTTCCTACCGTCACCTACTCATGGTTAAGTTCCATGTCACTTCATAGCTTAATTATTGTGCTAGTCTCTATTGCACACTGCTCCTGAAATAACCTACCTAAAAGGTTAGTTTCAGAGAGCCATTTTTGATCCAAATACTTCCACTACCATCGTATTAGGTAATAGAATCGAAGTCGTTAAGAACCCCTACATGATATCCAACCTACCACTAATCCTTTTTATAAATTCTCTGGACTAACAAAACTGGTCTACTAACTCATGCCTCAATGTTTCCACTTATGTGTATTTTTTTAATACATAAAATCTTTTTTTTTTCCATTTTTCTATGGATAAAAGCTCTTCTCAACAAATGGAAATTGGCACAAATTTCACTTCCTCCATGGGAAGCACCACTATATTCTAAAATACATTCTTCTTTAAATCATTATTATTTTAACCTTTTCAATAAAAATGAGAATTTAACATTCCAGAATTTAAGAAAGACCTTTATATGCATTCTATAACTAATGTCTTAAACAACCTCAGGAAATAGATACTCATTTTATCCTCATTTTATAGGTGAAAAAACTAATGCTCAGAGAGAGAGAGAGAGAGAGAGGAAATAAATTAGGCAAAGCTGTCCAGATAGTCTGAGCTGAAGTCTGAACCTATGCAGCCTGACTTCAGAATCCCTGCTATTATTCACTAACATAGCTTCTTCAAAACCAAAGCGTTCCGAATATTCCTTGTGTCTATGATAAAGTAAAAGTAATTGTTTTAAGATATTATCTAAGTTTAATCTTTCATAACTTAATGCTCTTAACTACTTCAAATGTTCAACTATGGTCAGAATTATCTAGGTGTGATCAAGTACCAGGTAAGGTAACATTTTATACATTTTCTGTGCCTAAATCTTCACATTGGTTAACATAGGATAGAGCACTTGATAGTGAGTCAAAAATATTCATTTGTTTATACAAAAACATATTTGAAGGGTAAAATTGTTTTATGTGGACCAACGCATTTGCTCAAGAATTTAACGATGACTTGAAATAATTTGAATTAATTTCAGGTCAGTTTAGTAAGCATTTATGAACCAAAAGCTCTGCTTCATACTACTTCTATAAAGATGAAATCCTACTCCCAAAGAGTTCACACTGTCTCTAGAGGAAAATAGACAAAAAAGTAGGTGATAAATGCTGGAATCGAGGTACATGCATGATGCAATTAGAGCAAAAAGATCGAGAAGCAGTACACTGTTGAAGTGGAAAGTGTGGGAGATGCAGGGAGATTCACAGGTGAGGAGACGCCTGAATTCAGTAACATTTTATCATAAGTTGTTTACCAAGCATAAGAGAAAGAAGGAAGGAGAATGTTCCAAGCTAAAATTTTGGCATGTGCACCTGAGTTTTGATAGAGAATGGCATATTGAGAGTCTCTCAGAAGTATAGGAGGAATTGTGAAGAGAAATGTGGCTGGATAAATAGACAAGAAAACTTCATTCTGTTTGTGACTGGGAACATGTAAAGGATTTTAAGAATGGATTTACATTTTTAGCGAGATCTCCATGGCACCCGAAAGGGTGGATGGGGTGGCAGATTTCTTTTCTTTTCTCTATTTTCTAATTTCAAAGTACATACTTCATATGTTTTAAGGGCTTTCTTCATTTTCTTCTACCCAGCCCTATCATAAATTACTTAAACATTCAAACCTTTTTGAAGGTAAGAGCTAGAATTAAATAAGAGGCACTAGCAATTAAATATTTTCCATAATTATTACTGAATAGTTCAAAGTCAAGCTGCAAAAATATAACCAGTTATTAAACATTCCATTCTGAATGCTCATAAAATGATGCTAAACCAACAATTATTTTTTAAAATTGCTACCTATTTTGCTACTGACTCACGTTGGTACTAATTCTGCAAATTTGGAAAAAAAAAAAATTGAAGGAAGAAAAATCAGTGTTTCCAGTGTTTGCTATTTATCTATTCTACAATGTTGCTTTCTATCACTGAAATGAGCGTCTAAGCAATCATTCTGCAACCAACTGCAAGGACTACTGAGCACTATACTAAGGGCAGTGGAAGACACAGTGATGAATGCTGAGGGGAATGCAAAGCATTGTTAGTTATGATCCTTCCCTCAAGGAGCTTGAAATCTAGTTGATGAGATAATTAAAAATATAAGATTATAAAGAGTGAACCAAAGAGGACAAACAGACCCCTGTTAATTGGAGTAGTCAGTAAATGCCTCAAAGACACAAGGGATTTTTATTCGTCCAAAGGATGTAGAAAATTTAAGGAAGCATTTCTTGTAAAGAAAAACATCGGGAAAGAAGAATCAGAGATGGATCTGCTATGGCATCTTATATGAAACTGAGATGAGTATGGCTAGAGTTTGGGAGTCTAAATGGCATGGTAGGAAACATGATTTAAAATAGGGCCCTGACCATCATGTGGGAAGTAGAAAAACCAGGATAAATCTGTGAAATGGCTGAGAACTAGAAACAGGATGGTAGGCTGAGATTTTCCACTGTGGCAATTCAAGTCAGGATTCTGACCACTATATAAAAAAAAAAAGCCCAGTGCCGTTGAGTCGATTCCGACTCATAGCGACCCTACAGGACCTGGATGTTTTTCTCTGTATAGATCAAGTTAACAGGGTTCAATTCCTGGCCAATGTACCTTTTGTGCAGCCATCACCATCTGTTAGTGGAGGCTTGCATATTGTTAGTATGCTGAACAAGTTTCAGCAGAGCTTCCAGGCCAACAGGGACTACCAAGAAAGGCCTGGCATCTGCTTCTGAAAATCAGCCAGTGAAAACCCTGTGGATCACAATGGTCTGAACTGAAGTGGATCATGGGGATGATGCAGGACCAGGCAGCATTTTGTTCCACTGTACATGGGGTGGCCATGAGTCCGGGGCCGACTGTACAATATAGCTAACAACACCAACATGTTTTGGTAGGTTACTTACCTATTTCATTACTAAAGATGCTGTGAGCATTCTGTCACTGCTAAGGACCTATCTGTGGATCAAAGAATTCTGACTATCACTCTTTTCCTTCCCATTAGGGTAAGCGTGCCTACCTTGTCTCTGAAAATTGAGTTGCTTTGAGATCTCATTACCTCCACTGAAATTAGTGAGTTCTTCTCAATAGCAGCATCTCCATGGTCACAAGTGTGCTCCAAAGGACAGGTACCTCAGAGGTTCAGGGGAACTTGTGCTCCCATCACTAATGTATTGCTCTAGTTTTAGTGAAGGAAATACCTCTGGACTCTCTCAGGGTATGCACTAGGAGGAGTGAGTGTGAAGGTTGTGTAGAATAAATCCTCTCCATAATTCTGATTTCTGAAACTGTTAGTTCTCTTCCTTTATCTAATGCCAAGGAAGTTCTGGGATTTCAGATTCGTTAAATAGAGGAGACTATTGAATCTACTAGGTCAGCCATTGACATAAACTGTTAAAACTCTTTCAGATTCACAAGCCACACATTAAATTCAGAATCTGTGTTGGGTACAACTATGACAATACATTTAGCCCAGACATGTTATATTCTATCCTCCTTGAGCTAATACCTTAGACTCCATTTCCACACATATTCCCAAGATTTTTGCCAACATAAATTAGTGAACCCTTATAATTCTTTTGGAGTATAAACTATTGCTTCCTTAGTTATACTTTTTACTTTTCCAATAGGAACCTGCTAAATATGACTGAAGTTATGCAAGTGGCAAATAGAGGTGGTTGGATAGTCATCCCTTGAAGGCAATTGCCCATGTGACTTTACTAGAGGGGCTTCAAGTTAGAGAAGGGTAGTGCTTTTAGACACTGGAAGGTGGGTTGATTCCACAGGCAAAGGGGGGCTTGGAGTGACTGGAGAGTTTAAGAGTCTCAGCTTCATCCAGTCCTAGCCTCAGAATCCCTCTTCTTCTTAATCCATATTCTACTTTTCTCTTGAGAGGCTTTATACAGTCGTGGATCAATTTACGTTGAATTCTGCAACCTATACAATTTAATTTTGTGTCTTATTTTCTTAAGGCTGATCCTTTAGTTACGTGAAATAAGAACTTCTTTAGGGTCACTAAAGCAGCTCTTTGATTCTCTGTGTTTTTCGTTGTTCTATTTTAGGTGAAATTTTACCAGTGCAAATTTGTTTCTCATTCAAAAATGTATACAAAAATTGTTTTGTGACATTGGTTACAATCCCCACAATGTGTCAGCACTCTCCCCCTTCCGCTTTACACGCTGGGTTCCCAGTGTCCATTCCTCCAGGTTTTCTGTCCCTTCCTGCCTTCTCATCTTTGCTTTTGGGCAGGTGTTGCCCTGGTCTCATATATTTCATTGATTTAAGAAGCACGTTCCTCACGTGTGTTATTGTTTGTTTTATAGGCCCATCTAATCTTTGGCTGGAAGGTGGACTTTGAGAATGGCTTCAGTTCTGAGTCAGCAGGGTGTCCTGGGGTCAAATCTAGGGGGTCTTCCAGTCTCTATCAGGCCAATAAGTCTGGTCTTTGTGCACGTGTGTGTGTGTGTGTGTGCGTGTGTGTGTGAATTGAATTTTGTTCTGCATTTTTTTCCCCACTCTGTTTGGGACCCTCTATTGCAATCCCTTTCAGAACAGTCGTGATGGTAGTCAAGCACCATCTAGTTCTTCAGAGCTCAGGCTGATGGAGGCTTGTGGTTCATGTCGTCCATTAGTCCTTTGGACTAATATTTTTCCTTGCATCTTTGGTTTTCTTCATTCTCCTTTACTCTGAACATGATGGGACCAATAGATGTATTTCAGATGGCTGCTCACAAGCTTTTAAGACTCCAGACACTACTCACCAAATTAGAATGTAGAACATTTTCTTTGTGAACTATGTTATGCCAATTGACCTAGATGTCTCCCGAGACCATGGTCCTCAGCCCTTAGCCCCAGAAACTCGGTCCTTCAAGGTGTTTGGATGTGTCTGGGAAGTTTCTATGGCTTTGCCTTGGTCAAGTTGTGCTGACTTTGCCTTTATTGTTTATTGTCTTTTCCTTCACCAAAGTTAACACTTGTCTACTATCCAGTTAGTGATTTCTTCTCTCTAACCCTCCCCTCCCTCATAACCACCAAAGATTATTTTTTTCTGTGTGTAAACCTTTTCTTCAGTTTTTATAGTAGTGGTCTCATACAATATTTGTCATTTTGTGATTGACTTATTCCACTCAGCATAATGCCCTCCAGATTCATTTGCATTGTGAAATTCATCTTTGTTCTTTATCATTGTGTAATATTCCATTATGTGTATGCACCATAATTTGTTTACCCTTTCGTCTGTTGATGGACACTTAGGTAGTTTCTATCTTTTTGCTGTTGTGAATAATGCTGCAATGAACATGGGTGTGCATATGTTTAGTCATGTGCTGGCTCTTCTTCCTTTAGGATATATCCTAGGAGTGGGATTGCTGGATCATATGGCATTTCTATTCCTTGCTTTTTTAGAAGGCTCCATATCATTTTCCATAGTGGTTGCACCATTTTATATTCCCACCAGCAGTGCATAACAGTTCCAGTCTCAGGACTAGGACAGATATAGCTGTGGCAGTATGTTTGTTCATTTTCCCACTTTTGCTATTCTGTAATATTCTTTGCTCTTGGAGAGGCATGGCTGTAGCAGCATGCTTGTCCATTTCCCACTATTGCCTCATTGAACATATGCTGAATAAAACCTTTCTTTTTGCCTTGTTTTTTTAAAAAAAAAAAAGAGTTCTAATCTCCCCACAACCTCTCCAGCATTTGTTATTTCTTTCTTTTTTTTTTTTAGTAGTGCCAATAATGTTGGGCTGAGATGGTATCTCATTGTAGTTTTTATTTGCATTTCTCTAATGGTTAATGATCGAAAGCATTTCCTCATGAGTCTGTTAGCTGCCTGAACGTCTCCTTTGGTGAAGCATCTGTTCATATCCTTTATTCATTTTTTAATTGAATTATTTGTCTTTTTGTTGCAGAGGTGTTGAATAGTCCTATAGAATTTAGAGATTAGACCTTTGTCAGATTTGTCATAGCCAAATATTTTCTCCGAGTCTGTATGTTCTCATTTTACTCTTTTGGTGAAGTCTTTTGATGAGCATAAATGTTTAATTTTTAGGAGCTCCCAGTTATCTAGTTTATCTCCTGGTGTTTGTGCACTGCTAGTTATGAGTTATATCCTATTTATGCCATGTCTTAGGGCCCCTAGCATTGTCCCTATTGTTTCTTCCACGATCTTTATCATTTTAGGTTTTATATGTAGGTCCTTGATCCATTTTGAATTGGTTTTTGTGTGTGGTGTGAGGTAGGTTTCATTTTTTTACAGATGGATATCCAGTTTTGCCAGCACTATATGTTAAAAACACTGTCTTTTCCCCCATTTAACAGGCTGTAGTCCTTTGTCAAAGATCAGCTGACCACAGGTGGATGGATTTATGTCTGGGTTTTCAATTATGTTCCATTGGTCAATGTGCCGCACATTGTACCAGTACCAGGCTGTTTTGACTACTGTGGGTGTATAGCGGGTACTAAGATCAGCTAGTGTGAGGCCTCCCACTTTTTTTTTTTTGTTGCCTCAATAAATCTTTGCTTATCTGGGGGATTCTCTGTGTCTTGATACATGATTTTATAGACTTAAGTTGGTTGTTTTGTTTCTTTAAATACTCTGGTGCACTCATTTATAGCCATTACACCTCACGAATCTCAGTAATCATTACTGTAATGATCATCAAAAGCAGGCGCCACTTGTTCTCTGAGACACTTACATAGTAGCGGTTCATCATAATCAACCACAGATTTTGTTTGAATTAACTTGATTAATGGTGATGCTTCCACCTTCCATAGATTACTAGTATCCACCACCCAAAAATAGCTCACATGTAGCATAGCCTCCTAAAGAAATATTTACAGTGTCAGCGGGGAAACCAAACCATCTAAGACAGGACTCCATCATAGAGAATGCACCGTATGCAAAATATATAGCCAGAATATATGGGTCTAAAAGTCAAATAGTAAATGTGGAAGTGGCTCTTTTCACTATTGTATCTATCATCACTTATAGAAAATGTGTTACCTGTTCCCATGATATTAAGTTCTGATGATTTGGAAGGAAGAAGGTTACCACCAAGGACACAATAGTTACACTAAAGTGGAAAGTGAGAGTGTCACTTGGACATTTTCATCTCCTTATGATGCTGAACCAATAGGCAGAGTGTACTGAAATGACTGGTCCAGATTACTAAACTGAAATTGGGTTGATGCCATACAGTGAGGGTAGGAACTCAGGAGATTCTCTGGGGAACCTCAGAGTGTTTCTGTTTCCTATAATAAATGTTAATTAGAGACCATACACTGTAATCTAATTGACGACATCTGTGGAAAGAGATGATGGAGAAGCTCAATATCATCAATCAGAACAAGGCCGGGGTCGGTGGCAGAACAGACCATCAATTGCTCATATGCAAGTTCAAGTTGAAGCTGAAGAAAATTCGGGCAAGCCCATGAGAGCCAAAATACAAGCTTGAGTGTATCCCACCTGAACTTAGAGAGCACCTCAAGAACAGATTTCACACGTGGAATACTAATGACCAAAAACCAAACAAGTTGTGGAATGACATCAAGTACTTCATATATGAAGAAAGGAAGAAGTCATTAAAAAGACAGAAAAGAAAGAAAAGACCAAAATGGATGGCGGGAAGACGGAATCAGAAGGGATGTCATTGCTGATGTCAGATGGATCTTGGCTGAAAGCAGAGAATACCAGAAAGATGTTTACTTGTGTTTTAGCGACTATGCAAAGGATTTGACTCTATGGATCATAACTAATTTTGGATAACATTGTAAAGAATGGGAATTCCAAAACACTTAACTGTGCTCATGAGGAACCAGTACATAGATCCAGAGGCAGTCATTCGAACACAGCAAGGGGATACTGTGTAGTTTAATTCAGGAAACGTATGCATCAGTGTTGTATCGTTTCACCACACTTATTCAATCTGTATGCTGAGCAAATAATCTGAGAAGCTAGACTATACAAAGAAGAATGTGGCATCAGGATTGGAGGAAGACTCATTAATAACCATGTAATATGCAGATGTCACAACCTTGCTTGGTGAAAGCAAAGAGGACTTGAAGCACTTATTGATGAAGATCAAAGACCAGAGCCTTCATTATGGATTGCACCTCAACATAAAGAAAACAAAAATTTTCACAGCTGGACCAATAAGCAACATCATGATAAATGGAGGAAAGATTTAAGTTGTCAAGGATTTCATTTTACTTGGATCCACAAGCAATGCCCACGGAAGCAGAAGGGAAGAAATCAAATGAAGTTACATTTGATCTGCGGCCAAATACCTCTATAAAGTATTAAGAAACAAAAATGTTACTTTGGGGACTAAGGTATGCCTGACCGAAGCCATAGTATTTTGAATTGCCTTATATGCATGTTAAAGCTAGACCATAAATAAGGAAGACAGAGAAGAATTGAAGCCTTTTAATAATGATGTTGTTGACAAATATTGACTATACCACAGACTGCCAGAAGAACAAACAAATCTGTTTTGGAAGAAGTACAGCCAGAATGTTCCTTAGAAGCAAGGATGACGAGATTTCATCTCATGTACTTTGAACATACTAGCAGGAGGGATCAGTCCCTGGATGTCCTGATGCCACATTCTTCTTCATACTTGCTGAAGTGGAGGGTCAGTGAAAAAGAGAAAGATGCTCAAGGAGATGGATTGATGCTGTGGCTGAAACAATTGGCTTGAGCTTAACAACAATTGTGAGGATGGGGTAGGATTGGGCAATGTTTTGTTCTGTTGTAATAGCACCTCTATGAGTCAGCACCCACTTGATGGAACCTAATAACAAACAGCAGCAAAGACTGTAGAAACCAAAAGAAAGAAAAAAAAAAAAGGCAAGACTACTGAGGGGTAATACACTTTAGGAATAAAGGTTTAGGTCACCCCACCTTGAAAAGAACCCCAACCGACCCATCTGAAGTTCTGATCAAGGACAAAGGAAACATGAAATTGTTAACAGAAGAAAAGAAGTTGTAAATATCAGCTATGGCCTCATGACTAGTCATAGAAACAGAAGCTGCAGAAGGCTTTTATATATTTCTATGTATTGAATAATTTCTTCTCTTTTCTCCTTAACATTATTATTTTATATGCAAGTCATTGGTCGTTATTAGCATAAATTCCCTCTTTAGATAACAAAATATTCAATTGGAATTGTGGTTATCTCCCAGAGATGAATGCAAATGTTGGTACTTTGCATTTCCTTATTTTAGGGAGAAGTTTAGAGCATCTTTGTTTATAAGAAAGAAGTTGAATCTTGTTAGGTGGAAGCATAAAGTTGTTCTTGTTATCATATGGATGTTCAGATATGTTTTGACGGATTGGAATGAAGGCCAGGTAAAGGGGTGCACTGCTTTAAGCAACTGTCTCTCAACTTCAAACTCGTCCTTCTATACTTGGCTTTGTGATGCTGGGGCCCAAACTCTGCACACCTCATTTCTGCTTTTTCACTTGGCTCCCTGTTAGATGCTGTAAACAGGGGCTTTTGAGAATGACTAGAAGGCTGAAGGAGGGAGAAAAACCTTGCACCTCTGTTTGCTCCCAATTCTTGTTATTGTCAGTGCAGCGATTATACTGTACCCCGACAATGGGTGGGTATATATTTTCATCTTTCCCCATACCCCCCAAACTAGCCTCATAATGTTTGAGGGATACCACCACTTGGCAGCTGGCACCCCCTGCTCAAGGTCTCGATCCCAGTTTGCAAGGACTCATTCCAAGATCCTAACCTCAATAGTTGCTTCCTGTAGTTACTTTCTCTGTGACACCTCAGTGTCCCCTTTTAGCATTTCAGTTCTCTTAGAGCAGGTTAGCAAATCTTGGTAAAGTAGAGCATGAGTGGAGAAAAGGGAGATTGTCAGTGAGATGGACTAACACAATGGCTGCACCAATGGGCTCAAACCAAGCAACAATTTTTGAGGATGATTCAAGACCAGGCAGCGTTTCATTCTGTTATGGCTAAGTCTCTGTGAGTCAGACCAGACTCAACGGCAACTAACAACAGCAGAATAACTGACGCAGTTTGTTCCCTCACTGGACACCGAATGGACACAGTAAAGAGACCTCATGACAAGTAGTGGCTACATTTTAATCCTGTCATTGAAACTGGGCTACAGAATTAATTTATGGGTTTCATGAATGAGACCAACCAATAGCTCAGACAACATTTTAAGTAGCTTTACTGCTCTTTCTTTATTGCCAGGTAAGCAGCAATTCAGTTACGTACGCTTCATCGTGTGTGTGTGTGTGTCTTTTGGGGAAGGGAGATCACATCTCTGCAGCTCACTAGTAACAAACACAGAGGATAAGCAATTGGACTTGAACCAGACTACGTGAGTCTGAACCACACATTTTCCCCTTACCGACTCTGTGACTTCAGTGAGTGACTTAGCCTCTCCATGGCTTGTCTGTAAACTGGAGGTAATAGCTGTATCTATTTCACGAGGTGGTAGTGAGGATCAGATGAAGTAATTTATTTTTAAAAAAAATGTAGAAATGGACCTGGCCCATAATGACTGTGCAATGTGTTTTGCTGTTTTTATTGTCATTTGTTGTGTGAATCTGCAATTCAGGAAATTCACAATTTTTATTGCTAACACATATCAGGTGAGGGTGCACGCATTTCTCATTAACTACAGTCTGAGTGAGTTCATCTAACCCCTTGGCCCCAATCTGCCAAATCGTCTTTCCTCATTGAACCAAATCCATATGTGCTCAGGATGATGCATGTGCTGTGAGCCTTAATTAGTGCCGGCAGTTCATCTGTGGTCTGTGGAAAAGGCAACGTTTTCATTCTGGGGACATGAACTCACTATTTTGATTGCACAGAAAGCATTAGTAAATTAGCAGGGAAAGCATATGCAATACAAAAGCATTTTTTCTTTTTTAATATATTTTGATTTGTGACATGAAGCTCACAGGGTGACCCTAGTCCAATGCTGTCACATGCTTGTTGAAGCTAAGCTTGAACTGACTGACCACTTCCCACAGAAAACCTCTGTGTGTGTGTGTGTGTGTGTGTGTGTGTGTACGGTTTACACTGCCTTTTGGTAAGAAAACAGGCAGGACCCTTAGCCTGGTGTTGGTCTCTTTCTGTAACATATAACCACAATTAGTCACTATGGGCTAACTTTACCAAAGAATTTGGTCTCTGTCCTTGACTCCTGAGAAATAACCACTAACTTCTTGAAATTTTCCCAATGATTGAAGTTTCTCTGATGAAGCCTCCTGACCATACCTGAAGGCTTATGCTAATGAGGTGGCTCAGGTAGGGGCTGACCAGGCCAGACAGACCCATTGCATGATATCAGCCAGCCTCAGTAAGGTAGGGGATCATAATTCAATCAAGCATGCCTATGTAATGAAGCCCCAGTAAAGTTTCTGAACACGGAAGCTTCATGAGCTTCCTGGTTGGAAGACATCAAGGCACTTGGAGGATTGAGCCTCCCTTTCTGGGACATGGTCTGCATTGAAACCCTTCCACATCTTGCCCTATATGTCTCTTCATTTGATGCTTTTTGTTATAATGGAAACTCTAGTGGTGTATTGGTTAAGTTCTATGGTTGCTAACCAAAAGGTCGACAGTTCAAATCTACCAGCCACTCCTTGGAAATTCTATGGGGCAGTTCTACTCTGTTCTGTAGGGTCGCTATGAGTCAGAATTGACTTGACAGGAACAGGTTTGGTTTGGGGATTGTTGTTTTTTTTTATAATAAAGCTGTAATCATACATATAGTGCTTTCTTGAGGTCTGTAAGTCATTCTAGTGAGTTAACCCAAGGGAATATTGGGAGCCAGTAAGTCAGAAGTGAGGGTGTAGTGAGAAGTACCAAGCTTGTGACTGGCATCTGAGATCTTGGGCAGACTTGAGAATCGAGAGGACTGTGCCCTTTAACACATGAGCTCTGACCTAGCTCCAAGCGGTTACGGTCCGAGGAAGAAGTGTTGTATGTGCAGCTGATGTAAGAAGTGAAACACAGGGGAACAATTAATCACAAATTGATTTGGACTGCTTACTTATAGTTTAGTGTCAGATAAGTGGATTTTATTTTTCCCAGCAGTCACTTCGAATATTGTCCAAGCATATTGGAATAGTGTAATCATACTATCTGGAGCAGGTAGAGAAAATCATTGCCCAGCACAGAAGAGATAAGGGAAAATGGCTCTGCTTACTGACATTTTTCAGGGCCAACCCCTCACCGTCGAGTCAATTCTGACTCATAGCAACTCTGTAGAACAGAGTAGAATGGCCCCATAGGGTTTCCAAGGCTGTAAATCTTTACAGACGCCAACTGCCACATCTTTCTTCCACAGAGGGGCTGGGGGGTTCGAACAGGCAAGTGCTTTAACCACTGTGCCACCAAAGCTCCTTGTTTTCAGGGCCAGGGCTTCTTTTTTGGCAAGAAAAAGAATGTGGGTTTGCAAGGAAACTCAGCAGGTCGAGCCATGAGCTCAGGTGCTGGCAATATTTACACTGTGTCTAAATGTACATCCATCAACCTTCCGTGTGTTGGGATAACAGGGATGATAACTGGCGAAGTCTGGTTTACCCAGTGGTTTGTTTTTTATGCAAATGCTGTCCTGTGGGGAAGAGGAGCCCATGTGGAATTCATAAACAGCCTTAGAAGCTGATGAGAAAAGCAATAAGCCTTTGTGAAAAGTCCTGCATCAAAACATATCCCCAGGGACCTCATCTTATGAGCATTACTATGCAATCTGAATTAAACCCCCAGCACAGAGCAGCCACCTTGCGCTTAGGAGTTGATTACCATCATCCCTGGAGGTTGATGCTTTCTGCATCATCAACCCAGCACCATGGGATTGACCAGTGGGAACAGTGCCAGGGGAACTTGGCCTGCCCTTTGGGTGAAAGGTGAATACTGGAGCACCGAGCTCCTTCCTGATTATGAAAGCCATGGCCTAATTTCCAGTCAGATCGATTTGGGCAGTCCAGAGAGGGGCTGGGGGTGGGAAGATAGGGAGAAAGAAAGTTGGCACATAAATGATTTTAAAACCATGGTAACTAAATATCAAAGTACTAAATCAAAGGCAGTGGAAGTCCATAGGAGCCCTGGTGGTGCAGTGGTTAAAGCACTCGACTGCTACCCAGAAGTTCAGTGGTTCCAACCCACCAGCTGCTCTGAGGGAGAGAGATGTGGCAGTGTACATCCTTAAAGATTTGCAGCTTTGTAAACCCTATTGGCAATTGTACTCTGTCCTGCAGGGTGGCTATGTGTCAGAATCAACTCTACGGCAGTGAGTTTGGTTTGGGTTTGGGTATCCATAATGAAGTGTTCATGACGCAGAGTCAAAAAATGCAAGGGGGACCATTCAATCCATTATGGAAACTGCCGCACTGTGCTTCCAGAAGAAGGAATGAAAGAAGCAAAATGAATCAATAGGACCTAAGGTCCTCCAGCCCAAATCCATCTTATCCTTTCCATTTTAGGGAAAGGATAAAATTTTAGTCTCTCTGTCCCTTTAATCAGGCCAGTTCACTTTCTCTTGAATCACCATTTCATGAATTCATGTAAATATGGGATTGAAAGAAGCTAAGTTTTATCACATAGAAATAAGCTTTTGCAGTTTACTTTTTTCTAGGTGTAATCCAGAAATACATCATATTGTTAGCCAGGAAATGAAATCATTACAGACATAGAAAAGTATTAAAACCAGCTAAATATCTGGCACATTTCATTATATTTTTAGAAATGTCTTTGCTCTTATCTTCAGGATAAATATCTAAACCTCAGTAAACACATGCTACTGTCAGGGACATAGGAATCAACTTTCAGTCCAGCCTCAAATATTGTCTGTATCCTTAGTCCTGCGTAATTAGAGCCAAGGCAATTCTCGTAAAGAATGTTTTCTTCCCCCAAATATTCCCCGCCATTCAAATTATATCACATTCACATCTCTCATTTCAGGTCTTTTGTGTTTTGTTCTGCTCTGGCTTTTATCTAACATTTCCAATAGGAAGAGTAGCTAGTATTCATTCATTCACTCTTTCTTTTTGTTTTTTTTTTTTTTTGGTAGGGATACAGATTTGTCCCAAGTCACATAAATGAATAAAAGGGCAAGTGAAAACAGAAGCAGGAATTCTTGAGACTGAAACTTGTGCTCTTCCATGCAGTTCACAGTGAATCTTGAGTGCCCTCCCTCACTCTCCTGTAAGCTCTCCACTGATCCTCCCTGGAGTACCAGGTGGGTGCCGTTAGATGCCGGCAAGTTGATCCTGACTCATGGAAACCCCGTGCGTGTCAGAGCAGACCTGTGCTCCACAGGTTTTTCAATGGCTGATTTTTCGGAAGCAGGCCATCAGGCCTTTCTCCTGAGGCTCCTCTGAGCGGGTTCAAATCGCCAACATTTTGGTTAAGAGCCAAGTGCCTTAACCATTTGCATCACCTGGGGACTCCTTAGATGCACTAATAGACGCCATATGGCACGGAATCCACACAGGCACATGCACATGTTGTAGAAAAAACAATAATAATAATTAATAAACACCGTGAAAACCATCAGTGACTGGAGTTTGGGCAATGACAGGGAACCATCCTAGAGCATATTTTCTCTTGAATGTATTCATCTTGCAGCCCACAGAAAGAATAGGGTGGCCAAGAGGCAAACCTAGAAAAGAGGCTTCAAGTGTTCTCATGATAGCAGGCCACACTAAGCTCCTTCTAGTCTCTCTCTGCTTGTGTTGCAACATGATCAGCAGGATTGTTTTGTGATTCCAAGCACACCCTCTCCTTCCCCTCGCGTTCAAGCCTGGCCATGGACAAGTCTGATAACACTGAAGAGGCCCTTCAAGCTGGAGGCTGTCTTCAGTGCAGAGATGCAAACAGAAGGCTAGTAGGCACAGTACAGAATATCACAGTAGACACCAGCTAGAAAGCTGGCATTTGTTTCTACAGTTCTCTTTGTCTCAGGGTCAAAATTCCTGGGGGTGGGGAATGAAGAAAAAAAAAGAAACCTATCAAATAGTGGCCTTTGTCTACATAACTGGCCCTCAACCTTTTCAAGTATGAGAATTACTTTTTAAAATAAAAATAAGTTGCGAATCTCCCCACGACACTCGTTATATTCCAGTGTTAATTTAGCTGAGAGTACACACAGTGACCAAAAACTACATGAATTCGATAATATGTTAAAATAAATGTTTATGAAATTGATCACAACAACATCTTCATACATTTGATCAACTGTACAATGTTGGTGTGAGATATATTTATTCAGGCTATGGAAGATGCTAAGTCCCTTTTATTTTTAATTGAACCAGGTCTGGGGTATTAAAGAATGAAAAGAAAAAACTTATGTGGTGGGATGAAATTTTGAACCTTTAATCGATCTTGTATCAGTAGAGTTACTTGCAGACTTATGTGTTTCCATACCCCCTACTTAGTTCTATGCTATTCAATTTTTTTTTTTTTTAAGAGAATACTGTAGGAGAGAATTTGTGAAGGATACAATGTAGAATAAGCCCCTCTTTTTCGAGGAATAAATTTTTGGGAAAAAAAATCCTCCGTTATACTTGGGCACATTTAAATGATGACTTCCCCTCACCAACCATGGGTAAAAATTAACCCAGGATAAAGGAGAAGAGAAACTCGTAAACTTCAGTAATCCTAAAACCTGAAATAACTGAGGAGGGGTCACTAAATTTGACTGAGTTTACTTGGAAGTAACTAAATGAAATGTTTTGCTATTACATAGAATGGAATCTCTAGACAGAAATTCAGATGTTATAGGAAAATAAAATAAGTTCTATTTTTCACAAATGTTTAGTGACTGTAAATCTGTAACCACACTACATATAATGGGCTGATTACAATAGAGGAATTAATAAAGTTTGATTTAGTTCAGCAAAGATATATTGAGTTTTTCTCAAGTTCCAGGTACCGGGCTGGGCACCAAGTATAGAATGATGAAAAGACAGATCCAGTTCTTGCAAAATTCACAGTCTAACACGATTTTCTCAAGACGTTTCCCCATTGTTTTGTTTCTTCAATATTCTGATCTTGTCTTTCTTGACACCATTCTAACACCAGACCTTGACTCTAGATTTATGCACTTAGCTTCCTTCAATAATATTTTCAGAAATCTTAGTGCCTCCTCCTCAGTCTCATCCCACTAGAATTTATCGTAGCCATTGCTGATTATGAATTGATAATAATTAATTTCAGTAAGCTAAATTATTAGCTCCTTAGCCCAAGTTTATTAGAGATATTATTACTCTTGCAGGTAAAGAAAATGGAAGGCCTGTGGAAATGTTTTCTATAAAGCTCAGTGATGCACCAGGGAAGATTCAGTTCTCTGTCCTTTAGTTCAAGCTAATAACATCCAGCTCAAAGAACCGTTATGAGGATTGCAGGAGAAAATGCGTGCAAAGCACTCAGCGCAATGGATGCCCACCATACTTACCTAATCATAGTAGTAGTGGCTGTTGTTATCTGGAGTAGTAGACTGTTGTTGGTGTTGTTATTGGTGTTGGTGAAGTTGCCATTATTGAGTCGTCTGTAGGGATTTTCATGAATCTGGGACCATGGATGCATTGCTCATATGCAGCAGGGGTCTACTCTATTTCTCGTTGGAATTCGGATCAGTTCATCAAACCACCTAATTTCAGCCTTCTAAATCAACTTTCCTCACTGAACCAAATCCATCTTTGCTTAGAAGAAGGGCTATGTTTTGAAGCTTAATTAATGAAAGCATCTCAACTGTAATCAAAAGAGGTGGAAATGGCGGTGTGTTTACTCTGGGAATATGAACTCAATGCGTTGATTCTTAAGCATATGTAGGATTGATTAATTAGTTAGGAAGATTGTGTAAAATATATTTAACCTCACCTGTTGATAATTCTAATGTTTAAAAAAGAACAGCAATCAACTTACAAAACAAAGTCATGTAAATAAACCTTTGTAATATTTGTGTCATAAAATTCAGCTTAGTTCCACAAACTTGTATTGAGTATCTAATAAGTGCTAGGCATTCCTCTAGGCACTGGGGGTACAGATATAAAGAAGAAAAAAAGCATACTTTGAGTAAATCTGATGAACAGTTTGCTAAACATGTTCTTTTTTAACAACATTCACTCTTGATGGATAAATGACCTTTCTGTCTCCAACCCACAACTATAAAAACACTCTTCCTTAAGAAATGTTTTTAGAACTCTGATTACTGCCTGCTGCTCATAGTCCAACCCTCTGTTTACCTGATTCAATGATTCAATAGAAATCCATTAATAAATACATTAAATTTTGAATAACCAAATAATTGATGCGCTAGGTCATCAAACCAAATTTCACATAGAGATACATAGATCTTCTATTCTAGAAGATAAGTCACATGGTTACTGATATTGTATCGATTTGTTAAGAAGCCGTTTTCAAACTTGTGGGAACATTACAGAGACATGAATTTGGGAAGTGAAATGGCGGAAAAGAGAAGCAGAAGCAATAAAACAGAAGGCTACTCTAAAATAGACTCTCTTGCAAGGGACAATGAAGAAAACTAAAGACACAAGGGAAAGATTGGTCCAAAGGACTAATGGACCACAACTACCTCCACCAGACTGAGCCCAGTACAACTAGATAGTACCCAGCTACCACTGACTGCTCTGACAGGGATTGCAATAGAGGGTCCTGGACAGAGCTGGAGAAAATGTAGAAAAAAATTCTAACTCACAAAAAAAAGACCAGACTTACTGACCTGACAAGACTGGGGAAACTCCAAGAGTATAGCCCCTGGACACCCTTTTAGCTCAGTAATGAAGTTACTCCTGAGGTTCACCCTTCATCCAAAGATTAGACAGGCTCACAGAACAAAATGAGATTGAAAGGGCACACCAGCTCAGGGGCAAGGACTAAAAGGCAGGAGGGGACCAGAAAACTGGTAATAGGTCGAGAAGAGTCTTGACATGTCGTGGGGTTGTTAACCAATGTCATAAAACAACATGTGTTCTAATTGTTTAATGAGAAGCTAGTTTGTCCTGTAAATCTGCATCTAAAGTACAATTAAAAAAAAATAATTTAATTAAAAAAAAAAAAGACTCTCTTGTTTGAAAGGAGGAGCAAAAAGTAAAGTATTGTTTTCTGGGAAATTGTTCCCAAATCTGCTAGGTCTTAATTCAGTTTATGTCATTTACTCCCCACTGCAACCACATAAACTAGACAAGAAGTTGTGATCCAGGAAATAAGTGTCTTGACCAAAGTCACGTAACTAATAAATGGCAGAACTGGAGTTTTGACTTACGTCTATCTGCTTCTAAGGCACATTCTCTTCTCACTACAGAATGATTTATAAAAATTCGGTTAATTGATTTTGTAGCATATTTTATTGTGGTGAGCTATTTTAAAATTGCTTATTTATTTTGCGTTTTGAAAGTATTTATTGTGGTCACATATAATAGTCATTTGTAATTGTTACTGAGCCCTAGAAGGTGGGTTCTATCCAGCACTCTGAGACTTGCCAATGATCTGGACACCGGTCTTTGAGAAAGAGAAAGTAAATTTATTGCAACGCACAGAGCAAGTAGCCTGGAGGAAGTTCCTCAGATGTGGCTCTCCGAGCTACAGGGAAGCAGGGCTTACATGTGATTTGGGCAGCAAGTTGGCAGCCACACAGGTGTACTGGGAGGGAAAATTCTAGAAGGAATACATAGGGAAGATGTTAGAGGAATTATGGCAGCCAGGAAACAGGAGGTGACATGGTTCTTGTCAGACCTTTTGCTTTGGAATGGGGTCTAAGTGATGATTTTCCTTCTGTTTTGTTCTACCTGTTCCTGCATCCTCTGTTGAGGTCAAATAACTGTCACAGTTGGCCCTTTTTCACATGTGGAGCAGGCCAGGTCTGGCTTGGGCTGGTTTAAGGTGCCAATGGAAATTTACTGGTGTTCATAGGTTACACAATTACCATGCAAGGAATATTAGCCCTACTCAGGGTCTCATGAGAGAAGTCTTTGGGTTAACATGAGACCATCCTCCCACGCTCAGACACTGTGACTACCAACGTGCACATTGTGTGTCATTGCATTTGCACCTCCAAGGATATATCAGAGTCTGCAGAAGGAAAAGTGAAGTCTAAGGAAGAGGTAAACCAATTATCTTAGTTTCTTAATGCTTTTACAACAGAAATACCACAAGCAGGTGGCTTTAAAGAAACAGAAATTTATTTTCTCACAGCTTGAGAAGCTAGAAGTCTGAATTCAGGACACTGGCTCTAGAGGGAGGCTTTCTCTCCCTGTTGTCTCTGGTGGAAGGTCCTTGTCTTTTTTCATCTTCTGCTCCTGAGTGTCTTGATGATCTTCACATGGCCTGGCATCTCTCTTCCCCCATCTGTGCTTCTGTGTTTCTGTGTCTTATCTGCTCTTTTTATATCTCAAAAGTGATTGGTTTAAGACACACCTTACATTGGTATGGACTCATTAACATAAGAAAGAAAGTCTTATTCTCAAATGGGATTACATCCACTAGTATATGGATTAGGATTTACAACACATATCTTGGGAGGACATAATTCAATTCATGGGACCCTCGTGATTAGCTTGGCTACTAACCAAAAGGTCAGCAGTTCAGATCAATCAGCTGCTACTTGGAAACCCTATGGGGCAGTTTCACTCTGACCTATGGGGTTGCTATGAGTTGTACTTCACTCAATAGCAATGGGTTTTGTTTTTTTGTTGTTGTTGTTTGGTGATTCAATCCACAGGACCAGTCATTCAGGTGAAGATATAAAAACTTTCTATATAAAGCCTACTCTGTGGGTCAGGCCAGCATCTTCCATTCAGAAAGACAAAGGCTGGTAGTCCGTGAGCTAAGACTAGAAACTCTGAATGGCAACAGAGGAAGAAGAAAACCTTGATATTTGAGAGTGCAAGATATTGCAATTAAATAATTATTCTGTCAGAAATGGAGAAGTAATTTTTGTAATAATATCTGTCTTAAAGTTGGTACAATCTAAACACATAAAGATGCATTTTAAATATTTTAGAAAAATTTCTGGGTGATGAAAACCAGTTGCCACTGAGACAACCCCAACTCATGGTGATCCCACCTGTGTCAAGGTAGAACTGTGCTCCAAAGAGTTTCAATGGCTGATTTTTTCTAGGTGTAGATCGTGTGTGACAGACACATATCATTAGAAGGGGTTATCTGTACAGCATGACCCTAAACTCTGAAGATAATATTGTGGAAGATGAGTTTTTATTTTTCTAATCTGCTCTTCTGCTTCTGACTAGAGATAGAGCCTAGGCTATATTATATATTGGCATTATTCTGGTGTAAAAAAAAATTTATTAATCCTATGTTTTATCCATTTATTCAACAATTATTTGTTGGGCAGCTACCTTATACAACTCATTCACTGATGGAACTGGCATAGGCTGAGCATCTTTTCTGTAGCCATGCATCCAGCTAACTCAGACAGTTCCAGAGCTTATATCCCATTTGGAGATGTAGACATTTATCTATTAAATTACACTGTTAATTACTTTGTTACAACCGTAAAAGGTGCTACAAAGGAGAATTGGGCTTTAAGAGAACACAACTGGCTGGGCTGATCTGGTTCAAGATGTCCAGATATCCTGAGAAAGTGAAATTGAAATCTGAATTAACTCAGCCTCTGCAAATTGGAAGGATAAAGAGCATTCCAACTGGAAACAGCACATGCTAAAGTTACCATATGAAGACCAATATCACTAGGGGACACACACAGAGAGGCAAGGGGTGGTGGAAGATGGGGCTGAAAAGATCAGTGTGCATATCTGTGTAGGCCACAGTGACAGCTTTAGAATGCAGACTGTGAGCAGTAGGAAGCCATAGTGCTGGGCTAACAGATGTCAGAATATACAGATGTTCATTCCCTCTTGTGTTCATCAGTAATAAGGGCGGGAGGAAGCTATAAAAAAGAAAGATTAATATGGTTGGAGAGTTTACAATGATTAAGGCACTTGTTATGAATGGAATTGTGTCCCCTCAAAATACGTATTGGAGCCCTGCCCCTTATGTCTTTGGATGTATTCCCATTTGGGAATGTGGTTTTCTTCGATGTGTTAATGCAGACATATCAGTGAAGGGTGTGTCCTAAACCTAATCACTCTTGAGTTATAAGGAGCAGCATGTCAACAGAGACAAGGAAGCACAAAATGGGCAAAGATAGATGTCACATGAGCATAGCCAAGGAGCCAAGTAATGATAGAGCTACCGAAGCTGAAGGAGATAAGAATTTTCCCCCGTAGCCAACAGAAAGGTCCTTCCCCTGGAGCCCCTGAATTCAGACTTCTAGTCTCCTGACTGTGAGAAAATACATTTCTAGTCTTTAAAGCCACCCACTTGTGATATCTCTGCTATGGCCGCAGTAGATAACTAAGACGGCATCTGACATATTTTGTTTCTCTAATCCACACAATAAAATAAATATAATTTCCCTTAGATGAGAAATCTGCAGCTCAGTGACATTAAGTAACTTGACTGAGGTCTTACTTTCTACAAAGTGGTTGAGATGTGATTGGAATCTGTTCTGCTTAACCCAAGCCTTGAGCTCTTTTCCCTTATGCCTCTTTCTTGTACCCAGTCCTTCTAGTATCCATTCCTTCCACCTCTTGTCTCCTCTCACTGTCTCTTCTTACCCAATCATCTTCTCCCCACTTTACACCAGCCACATTCCTCATGAAAAAAGGGAGCTTGGTTACTTTGTACACTGCTATATTCCCAGCACTAAGAAGAGTTACTGTTTTGTGGCACGAGCTCAATAAATATTTGTTGGATGAATTCCAAAATTCTGTCCTCTACCATCTGTTCTCCTCCCTTCCCTCTGTGTTATTTGACACCTCCATGCAAATGATTTACAAGTACACAGCCTTAGCTCCAGTCTTCGACTGGTAGTTCCAGACTGGTATCCTTGGATATCTTTTAAATGTCTTGCCAGCACTTCAAGCACAACATATTTCTATTTTTTGCTCTAAAACTTTTTTCTAGAACCAGGTTATTAAAAAGGAATCATCTTTTCCCCTGCAAGTCACCTTTTACCTAGTCTCAAAACCTGAGCCATCTTCGCAGCCTTTCTGTTCTTTACTCCCCACATCAAAATAACTCAAAACTCAGATAGGCTCCCCTACCTCTTGCATGGACTGCCATGTACTGTGTATCACGGACTTTCAGAAGGATAAACAAATCAGTGTTAGAAGAAATAAAATGAGAATTCTCCTTAGAAGTGAGAATGACAAGACTTCATCTTGCTTACTTTGGATGTCATCAGGAAAGGTCAATCATTGGTAAAGGACACCATAGTTGGTAAATTGGAGGGTTAACAAAAATCAATGAAGCCTCAATGAGATAAATGGACACAATAGCCTCATCAATCAGCTCAAACATGAAGATGGGACAGGACCCAGCAATGTTTCATTCTGTTATACATAAGATCATCATGAGTTGGAGCTGACCTGATGACAACTAACAACAACAACAATCTCTTTCATATCAAAGTAGATAGAACCTGAACTTTCTTCTACCAATTATCTCCCAATTCTTTGTTCTAATTCCAGAATACACTTGCTCAGGCTTCCCAAAATCTGTTTCCTCTTCTACATGTATCATCTTAGTTTATCCCACAATGTCCCTCCAGTCCCAAAACAATATACTCAGTGAACCCAGTGCCATTGAGTCAATTCTGACTCATAGCAACCCTATAGGACAGAGTAGAACTGCCCCATAGTTTCCAAGGAGTGCCTGGCGGATTCGAACTGCAGATCCTTTGGTTAGCAGCCGTAGTGCTTAACCACTACCACCAGGACTTCCATACTCAAGTAAAATGCTGGTGGATATATTTTTTAATTGCTTGCTTCTTCCTTCCTTCCTTCCTTTCTTCCTTCCTTCCTTCCTTCCTTCCTTCCTTCCTTCCTTCCTTCCTTCCTTCCTTCCTTCCTTCCTTCCCTCCCTCCCTCCCTCCCTCCCTCCCTCCCTCCCTCCCTCCCTCCCTCCCTCCCTCCCTTCCTTCCTTCTTTCTTTCTTTTTCTTTCTCTCTCTCTCTTTGTTTCTTTCTTTCTTTCTCTCTCTCTCTTCCTCCCTCCCTCCCTCTCTTCCTTCCTTCCTTCCCTCCCTCCCTCCCTTCCTTCCTTCCTCCCTTTCTCTTTCTTTCTTTCTCTCTCTTTCGTTCTTTCTTTCTTTCTCTCTTTCTTTTCTTTCTCTCTCTCTCTTTCCTTCTTTCATTCCTTCCTTCCTTTAATTCCTTCCTTCGTTCCTTCTTTCTTTCTTTTTCTTTCTTTCTTCCTTTCTTTACTTCCTCCCTCTCTCCCTCCCTCCCTCCTTTCCTTTCTTTCTTTCTTTTTTTACTGTACCTTAGATGAAGGTTTACAGAACAAACTAGCTTCTCATTAAACAACTAGTACACATTGCTTTGTGACATTGGGTACCAACCCCACGACATGTCAACACTCTCTCTTCTCAAACTTGGGTCCCTACTACCAGCTCTCCTGTCTCCTCTTGCCTTTTAGTCCTTGTCCCTGGGCTGGTGTGCCCCTTTAGTCTTGTTTTGTTTTATAGGCCTGTCTAATCTTTGGATGAACAGTGAACCTCAGAGTGACTTCATTACTGAGTTAAAAGAGTGCCTGAAGGCCATACTCTCGGGGTTTCTCTAGTGTCTGTCAGGCCAGAAAGTCTTTTTTTGTGATTTAGAATTTTGCTGTACATTTTTCTCCAGCTCTGTCTGGAACCCGCTATTGTGATCCCTGTCAGAGCAGTCAGGGGTGGTAGTTGGGCACCATCTAGTTGTACTGGACTCAGTCTGGTAGGGGCTATGGTAGTTGTGGTCCATTAGTCCTTGAACTAATCTTTCCCTTTTGTCTTTGGTTTTCTTCTTTCTCCCTTGCTCCTGACAGGGTGAGACCAGTGGACTATCTTAGATGTCTACTCACAAGCTTTTAAGACCCCAGATGTGGATATAATAATTGTACCAAGGATATGGAAGTTTCACATAGGAGAGAGAGCATCAGGCACCAAGCAGTTTCCACACACTGTCGGCGCTATCTCTTCCAACCCGGGCCCCTTCCTTAGCCCATGCTCTGAACTCTGGAGCTTCTCTACATTCAGCTTCCACGCCCCACACAGACTCCTACTGCTAATTCTATGTAATGGCCTCCCATGCCAGTATGCCTGACTCTGGGTCCCTGGAATCCCATTGAACGATCTTTTTTTTTCCTTTTTGTTACAACCACTTGGTCACCAAGTCCTATTTATTCTTTCTACACAGTACTACCATGTTTCCGTCTTTTTCGTTATTATTTCCATTGCTCTACTATCCTATTATCAGTCCTCTTAGGATCTCTTCCTGAATGCTTCCACATCTCCTAATTCTGCCCCCAGACTCTGTCCCCTATAATGTACACTTCACTGTGCTGTCCCAGCGTTACATTCCTAAGACACAGGTTTGCTCACATGGGCCCCAACTCCAGTCTCATTAGCCTGATATTCAAGACCCTTCAGAGACGGGCCAAAAAAACAAACCACTTGCTGTCGAGTCAATCGCGACTCGTGGCAACCCCGTGTGTGTCAGAGGAGAGCTGTGCTTCACAGGGTTTTCAGTGGTTGGTTTTTCAGAAACAGATCACCAGGACTTTCTTGAGAGATGCCTCTGAGTGGACTCGAACTTCCAAACTTTCCATTAGCAGCCAAGCGCATTAACCATCTGCACCACGAAGGGGCCCCTCATAGATAGACACTAACATTTATTTTTACATTTCCAGCAGACATTTCTACTGACTGTGTGCTCCTTTTCACACAGGACTCAGAATGTTTTCCTTAAACCCATGACCATTCTCCTTATAACCAATACATTCTTTCCTGCTATGTTTGCTTATCTTTTTCTCTCTTCCTAAAATGCCTTGTTTCCTTCGATTCATAGCCACACGCTAATATGACTCACAGCCTTCTTACACTCTGCTCTATCTCACTCTCTCATGAAGCCTACCCTGAAACACAATTTCCTCTCTTTTTTTTTTGATCAGCAGAACCTTGCAACCGACTGTATTATAATACTCTTCACATTGACCTTAAAGTCAATTGTTTTATTATTCACATGTCAATTTTTTGCCACTGTATTTTGCTGTTGTTATTGGTTGCTGTCTAGTCAGTTCCAACTCATAGTGACACCATATGTGCAGAGTAGAACTGCTCTGTAGGGTTTTCAAGGCTGTGACCTTTCAGAAGCAGATCACCAGGCCTGTCTTTAGAGTGGCTTCTGGGTGAGTTTGAACTACCAACCTTTCAGCTAGTGGTCAAGTGCTTAACAATTTGTGCCGCTATATTTTAAGATAGTGAGGTCAAGAGAGGTGTCTTATTGATTAGTGTATCCCTACAGTCCTTAACACATACTAGTAGTTCAATTATTTTAAATATTTTCTGAACAAAGCTTACAGGAAATAATTTACTTCAATACTAGTTGCTGTTACAGGAATAGTTTCACCCCAATTCCTCATCTTCAGGAGCAGAATTATTCTCCATGTAGTTGTCAAAAGTTAATTCCATCGGGCTTTTGTCTTGCTTCCATCTCCTGAGGGAAACAGAATCAACGGGGGGAGTTTGTTGGAACACAAGGACTTTCCAAAGTAACACAGCGGGAATGCCATACAAGCCTCTCACTGGTTAGAAAGTCCAACCTGAAAGGCTTTTCTGTAGCTCAGGCAATAATGTCAATTATGTGACAATGGCTTCTGGCACAATTACAACCCACTACAAAAATATATATAAACGGAAGGACCCCAGAAATAAGTGAGCAGCTTGTGGTTGTTTTCAGCGGTGGACAAATGTTCTTTCCCTTAACAAGATCATGTTCCTTTTACAAAATTTGCTCCTGGTTCCCCGTAGACAGGCCTACTGCTTGGATCATATGTTCTCGGCTCATTAAATCACATTTAAATTTTCCATTTCCCCTGAAACCTCACTTTACAGCCAAAACTTATAACCAACAGGGTATATTTTGCTCAGCTCTCCCTGACTCCTGTGGCTTTCTGATTTTACATTCAATGTGGGTTGAGTGGATGATAAGTAGGTTTCAGAAGTTCTGATTTGTGTTTTTTAAATTTTGCTCATTCTGAATCTTGAAGATCTCTACTGGGCAGGAATGGTTTGAGTGAACTAAACATTTTAAACTTGTTTTCCATTTTACCTGTCTATTAGAGTATTCCCCTTTAGGCTGGGTTTTTAATTCCACTTGGACTACCCAATCAAAGTCACTCTTTGAATGTCCTGGGGTCCCTCATTCTTGTTGCAGTTAGCTGCGGTGGAGTCGGCCCCGACTCATGGTGACCCCTTGCACAATGGAATGAAACACTGCCTAGTCCTGCACCATCCTTACGATCAGTTGCACACCAGACCATTGTGATGCATAGAGTTTTCTTTGTCTGATTTTTGGAAGTAGATCAGCATGCTTTCATTCCTAGCCTGCCACAGACTCAAATTTCTGCTTAAACCTGTTCAGGGTCATAGCAACATGCAAGCCTCTACGGACAGACAGGTGGTGATTGTGCATGAGGTGCTTTGGCCAGAAATAGACCCAGGTGTCCCACATGGAAGATGAGAATTCTACCACAGAATCACCACTGCCCCATCCCTCATTATTAGAGGTGATATTATCAGAGTGGTGGGAATGCATACCAATTGCCAAAGAAGAGATTGCATTCATACAAGGTGTTGCCAACTTCCTTTTCGCTCTTCCTTTCCTATATGAAAATGGGTGATTACATTACATCATTTATCTTTTATGAACACGACCATTCACCACCCATGTATAACTTCGCATTACTACACCTACCCTATTAAGTTACCTCTCTTCTGCTCTCTGGAGGGTAATTGTGCAACTGGAGGAGCATGTGTGAGTATTTGGGTTCTGCTCTGTCTTCAGCCATCTACTTTTACAATTGTGATTCTCATTCTGATATCTTAAGGGGAAGCAATGGTCCAGAATAGCATATTAAATAAAAATAAAGTTTTTACTTTCCTCCCCAAGCTACATGATGCTTAAAGCAAAGATAGCTTTAACATAAGCATTTGGTTTTGTGAGTGATGAATACAGAATAAGAGAAGAGGAAGAATATTTGCAAGTTATTAAAAATTGGTGTTACTTGCAATGTATCAGTCTTCACAAGTTCTCTGTTTGAAATAGAAATATATTTGACACCGAGGTGAAAGAAGCATCCTGCTGTTACCACTTGAGCTCACTGGTGATATCTGTTCATCAGGTTAAATAAACATTCTGATTTTTCTTTGCCCCAATATCAAGTGTGCTTTATCAGGACAGGATAGGAGACCACCTGAATGGCTTAGAGGGTTAGAAATTGTTACTTCTCTCATTTTCCACAATCAGTAGTCATTGTAGGTGCTGCGTAAATCATAGGTACCTAAGTGTAGGCTTTGGAAAGATTAGCCTAGGAAATGATAGATTAGGGCATTACATGGGGATGGAAAGAAAACTTTTTCTTTTTCTCTTATTCTCTCTCACTCTCTCTTGCTCTCACCTGTGAGCTCTCTTAATTTGTTTGTAATCTCTAAAAGACAGAGACCTAGCTTTACTCCCTTAAACATCTGATCTTCATTCCCCACCCCCGACGCAGATTATATCAAAATGTCCATTTATCCATGTGTGGCTTGTAACTGCCTACCTCACATTCACCTTGGAATTTTGTTAGGCATGCAGATTTCTGGACCTTAGGCTAGACACGCTGTATGAGAATTTTGTGTTCTCTAAATTTGAGATCCTCTGACTTAAAGATGCCATTTGTGACTAATACTAACCTCTTCCTATCACTGAAATTAAAAAATATGTATACACACATATTTTTTAATCCCAATTGATCAAAATCTTAAAAGACCTCCAAAACAGCACTCTGTAGCCTGTTGCAGATTTTAAATTTTAAATGCCACATTTTCTTTCATTTGCTCTCACTCCCAAATTGCTTTAATTTAATTCCTTTTTTCATTTTCCAATAGCAATAGTGAAAACAATTGGTCACTAACTTCAGTATAAAATATATATATGCTTTTCTGTACTAGAAGATTATTCTTTAACTCTGTTTGTGCTGTGTTGTAAAGAAAAGCAAATGGACGTCGGGGAAAATCTGTATGACACCAGGACATGTGTTGAAATTTTTACTCATACGTAATCATCTTTTTTTTTTAATCATCAGGCAGATAGATACTTTGGAAGTCAAGGTCAGAGTTCATGTCTTTGACCCCTGTTTGCATTACACATTTCTGAGCATTTCTTTAAAAATACTATACCTTCTAACTCTTTAATATCTAAGTTGAGAGGAAAACTATAAAAATGTATAAAATAAAACCCACATGATTTTACATGTTGCGTCATATTGTGCAATGTGAAACGTTTTTATAGGTCCACAAATAAAGAAATATAAATGATCCAATGCACATATTTATATCTATTTCTGCTGCACTGAACATCCAATTGATTACCCTGGAAGTTGAGCCATGTTCACCAGCCACTTTGGAAGGTCTTTTAGGAAACAAAAAAAAAATGGGCGCCAGAAAAGATCAAAATTAAAAAAGCCAAAAGATACCCAAGGATTTTACTGAGAGTCTGTCCTAATTTACAAAGAGTAGAACAATGAGTGTACAGGCAGCAGGAGTTTAGACCTGAGCTATTCAGCACCCGACCAGAGTTTTACAGACTCCTCCTCTAGTAGGTGTCACCACTAGCCCCAGGCCAGGGGTGGCAAAGGGAAGGCTAGCAAGTGTTGGGAGCCTTTGAAGAAGGAAGGTGCTATAGAAAAGCCACCCTTTGAGCTTTGGTGAAGAAAGGTATCATCTGAGCACAAAGTGCTTTCCCATCCATCCCATCAGTGAGTCACAAATCACTGAATGCCCCCAAGCAAATGGAGAGTAGAAGAACCATTGAAAATCACACCCTTAATACAGCAAAAACACGAGCAACCTGTCTCTTCTCTGTGTGTGTATGTACATGCGCGTGCATGTGTGTGTACATATTATATATAAAGATGACTCTTCAGGAGACATTAAATGATGGCCATATAAGTGAAGCTGCACTTTCCCGGGAGCAGGACTGGAAAGGGTCATGAGAGAAGTCTTTAGGGTAATAGACTTTTGGGGAAGTTGAAATCACTGAAATATACATTAAAATCTACACGTTTTACTATGTATAATTATGCTGCTGTTGTTCTTAGTTGCTGTGGAGTCAATGGGATGAAACCCCGCCCGGTCCTGTGTAGGTCAGACCATTGTGATCCATACAGCTTTCATTGGCTGGTTTTCAGAAGTAGATCGCTAGGCCTTTCTTCCTAGTCCATCTTAGTCTGGAAGCTCTGCTGAAACCAGTTCAGCATCACAGTGACACACAAGCCTCCACTGACAGACGGCGGTGGCTGTGCGTGAGGTGCATCGGGCTGGAATCAAACCCGAGCCTCCTTCATGGAAGGCAAGAATTATATCACTCAATCCCCAATGCCCTTGTACATCATTACATCTATTTATTTTAAGCCTGTTGAATGTTTTTGTAAAACACTGATAGGCTGCTCTTAACGTTTTCCATAGAAATATAACAGGTCAAAGAGAGCCCAAATAATCTTGGAGGAACCTAGATCTGGAGAACTTTCTCTATTAGAAAGTCTTACTGTAAAGCTATAATAACTAAATAACATGATTTGGCACAAATAAATATCAATGAAAAAGGAATGGAATAGACAGTTGAGAGATACCCACATAAACATGGATATCTGATCTACGAAGAAAGTGGCACCAAAATAGAGATAATCTTAAAAATAAGCAGTTCTTGGTTAATTGGATAGCCATATGGAATAAAAATGAATATTAAATCCTACCTCACATCATACTCAAAAATACACCTCTGTTGGATTGCAAATCTAAATGTGAAAAGTAAAATGATAAAATTTTAAAAGATAATATAAAAGAATATCTTCATGACCTTGAGTTTAACAAAAGATTTCTTTGTTGGAAAAGAAGAAAGTATGAAAATCATGAGGTTAAAAAGCATAGAAATTAAGAAGTAAGGACAAATTGAAGAATAAACCCAATAACGGCAAAAGGAAGAAAATACTAAGAGCCAACATTAATGAAAGTTTTTTTAAAGATACAAAGAGCAAGATTGATTTTGAAAAATATAAACAAGAGCAAAAGACTAAGAGAGAGAAGGACTCCCCCAAAATAACAAGAGGAATGAAAGGAAGCTATAAATAAAGATGCGGCAGAGATTAAAAAGAAAAAAGAGAACACATTTTAACCAACAGTTTGCAAACAAATGCAAAGTCTTAGATGAAGTAGATCCGTTTCTAGGAAAAAAAGAAGTAACAACTCTGACTCGGGAAGAAATAGGCCTAGAGAGCTTTCCTGGTAAGTTCTGTCACACATCCAAGATAAGAATCTTATAAATCCTGTCCCATAATCAGGAATAGATAATTCCAAAATTACATAAGAGCCATTGTAAAAATAATAAGAAATAGAACTAATCTCTGATAATTTTGTGAGTCTACAGTATTTTAACCAAACAACCAAGCCTTCTATTTTTGTTTGCCAACTGCTTCCTCCCCCCTTGAGGTATTTTCATAAGTGCCACTATGCCATTTTTTTTTTTTTTTTTACATATTGCTGTAAAAAAGATTAGCATAATGTTCTTATGAAAATACCTCATTTCAGAGAGGGCACAGTTGGCAAACAAATGTAGAAGGCGTGCATTACTTGCCTAAATTATCTTTAGGTATGAAATCAAACAATTATCTTTAGATATGAAATCAAACAAAGATACTATGAAAAAGGTTAATTACTGGCCAAGCTCACTCCTGAATATAGACACAAAATTCCTAAACAAAACATTCCTGTTGTTGTGTGCCATGGAGTGAGTCCAACTCTTAGGGACCCTATAGGACGGAGTAGAACTGCCCCATAGGGTTTGCAATGAGCAGACTGGTGACTTTGAACTGTTGGCCTTTTGATTAGCATTCTGAGCTCTTAACCACTTTGCCACCAGGGCTCCAAACAAAACATTAGCAAATAAATGCAGCAATGTTTTTATAATTAAAACAAACTAAATACAGCATGTCTAAGTGGGTTTATTCTAAAAATGTAAAGTTAGTATTCTAAAAATGTAAAGTTAGTATTCTAAAAATGTAGCATTTATTACAGCAATTTTCCATACTAACATATTAAAACTACATGATCCTCTAAACAGATGCAAAACAGCAAAGTAGAAAGAGTATGAAATTTTCTTAAATTGCAATAGCAGAGCCTGTTATGGATCGAATTGTATCTCCCAAAAATATGTGTTGTAAATCTAAACCTCTGTGACTATGGTCATAATCCCATTTGAGAATGGGTTGTCTTTGTTATGTTAATAAAGCAGAATTAGCGCAGGCTGTGTCTTGAGTCAATTTCTTTTGAAATATAAAAGGCTTTAAACGAGCAAGCCAGCAAGCAAAGACTAAGGAGGAGAGATGCCAAGCCACCCAGGAGCAGAAGCTCAGAAGAGACAAGGACCTTCCTCCAGTCCCGACAGAGACAGAAAGCCTTCCCCTAGAGCTGGCACCATTAATTTGGACTTCTGGCCTCCTAAACTGTGAGAAAATAAATTCCTGTTTGTTAAATCCACCTACTTGTGGTATTTCTGTTATAGCGGCACTAGATAACTAAGGCAGAGCCTTTGAGTATCCTTGGTCTCCTCTCATCCTAGCACAGAATCAGATGATATATGTACCCTCCCTTGCAGCTAGATGTGATCATGAGACAGGATTCTGGCCATTTGAATGCCAGAGAAGAAATGCACACTGTTCCAGCCTTGGACCATAAAACCCCATGATGCTCTCCCTTCTACCATTTGTATACTAAATTGAGTGGGCTATGAGGATTAAGACAAGATGGAAGTTACTGAATGACTATAGGTAGCATGGCACCCACCACCACAACTAGCAACTGGAACAAACCGTGTCAAGCACAAGAAATAAACTCTTACATTTGAACCACTTAAATTTGGAAGTTCTTTGTTTTAATGGCTAACATTATCCTGACTGATAAACCTGATGAAGAATATCTGTCAAAAATGCACGATGAACATATTAAATATTAGAGGGTATGGTCAGCAAAATGAAATTAAAAAAAAAAAAAGATATTAGGGATAGATCCCTAATCTATATAGGGATTAGAAAGGAAGAAACAGTGTTATTTAGTCAGGGAGTATGTGACGCACTACACAGTAAATCCAATTAATTTCATTGAAAAAATAATTAGGATAAATAGTTTTAAAACTTTGCCAGGTACGAGGTCAATACGTTTAAAAAAAAAAAGTGTTATTATATTTTTATATACTAATTTTTTTATAACCACAGATTCTTCAAAATGAAATTAAGAAAATATATATAGCATAAACAATTGTAACAAAATGTAAGGAACGCAGAAATAGAAACACAAAAAAAAAATTGTGCAGGTCTTGAAAATTGTAAAACTTCATTTAATTTTTTTTGTTTTAATCTAAGTAAATAGAACAGTACACAATGCTCATATCTGTGAAAATTTAATGTTGTAAAAAATGCCAATCCTTCCCAAATTTTCTATGAATTCAAAGCAATCCTCAATAGAATGTCAACCTGGATTTAATGGAATTTGAAAAGGTAGATTCTAAAAAGCAGATGGGAAGATAAAAGGGTCTAAATAGCTGATACATTGCTGAAGAAGAATAGCCAGGCATGGCATGCATGACACTCTTTAAAGTTGTATGAATTGATAAAGTGTGATATTGACAAAGAGGTAAACTATATAGATCAATGAAACAGAATGGACTTCAGAAATGGAACAAAACATTTATATGTAAGAGAGATAGATAGAACTGATAGATAGAATAGACGGATGCCATCAAGCCTACTGACTCATGGTGACCTTATGTACAACAGAACAAACATTGCCTGGTCCTGCATTGTCCTTATGCTCACTGGCATGTTCAAGTCCATCATTAAGACTATTGTGATAATCCATCTCACCAAGGGTATCCCTCACTCTCATTGGCCCTCTACTTCACCAAACATGATGCCCTCCTCCAGCGATTGATCTTTCCTGATAACTTGCCCAAAGCAAGGGAGTCAGACATTGCTCTGTTTTGATCCATAAAGTTTCCATTGGCTACTTTTCCGAAGTAGATTGCCAGACCTTTCTTCTCATCTCTCTTAGTTTGGAAGCTCTACTGAAACCTGTTCACCATAGGTGACCCTTGGTGGTATTTGAAAACACCAGTGACATAGCTTTCAGTATCACAGCAACATGAAAGTCACCATAGTAAGGCAAACTGACAAATGAGTTAAGTATAAGTATGTAAATACAGACAAAATTGCAGATCACTGGGTATTGTGTAGGAACAACTGATTATATATATTAAAAATACGTTAATGAGCCCCTTATAATACCACACACATAAGCACACAAACGTGCAAATTGTAAATACGACAGACTTAAAAACAAAAGAGAAAGCATAAAACATAAAAATGTTTTAAAAAGAAATCTAAAACGGCTTTAGAGATTGTACTTAAAAAGTAAAAACCTTAAAGGAAGAGTCTGATGCCTTCAGTAATATTAAGTATGAGAAATCCTATTTATCAAAAGCCACCAAAAAAGCCACCAAAAGATACCAAAATAAGCCAGAACTGGGAGAAGATATTTGGGACAAATAAAAACAGACAAAGGCTCAGGGTTTAGGCTATTTATAAATCCTATTAATCAATAAAAGCCATCCTAATTAAAAATAAACAGAAATTTGTACAAAGATTAAACAGAAGAGAAAACAACAATAAAGGCATGAGTGGTCTATCTCATTATTAACCTGGGAAATATGATTTAAAAACAATGATTTTAGCCAGATTAGATTTGGCAAAATATTTTTAAAAGTCTGGCAAAGAACATGATGAAAAGGGACTCTCATCCACTTCTCAAGAGAATGAAAATTCATAATAAACCATTTGAAAAACATGGCAATATTTCAAAATAATTCCAAACATACATATACCATACAGTTCAAGTCATATTAATATTCACTAAAAGTAGCTGTACCAATAAATTTGATTATTCACACAATGGAACGCCCTGCAGCAGGTCCCTGGGTGGCAAAAGCAATTTGCACTTGCCCTGATGGCGTAGTGGTTAAGAGCTTGGCTGCTAACCAAACGGTCTGCAGTTCGAATCCACCAGCTGCTCCTTGGAATCCCTTTGGGGCAGTTCTACTCTGTCCTAAGCAGTTGCTGTGAGCCGAAATTGACTCAACAGTAATGGGTACTAACTAAAGTTTGGGGGTTCAGATCCTCCCAGTGGCACTATGGAAAGAAGACCTGGCAATCTGCTTCTGAGTTACTTTGTATCTTTTCTGGCTCTGTAACACATGGGGTCACCATGAGTCAGAATCAACTCTATAGCAATGATAATGGGTTTGGCTTTGGTTTTGGTTTTTGGTGAAAATGGATGACCTATAGCTACATGCATCTACACGACCAACTCCATAACATTAAGCAAAAAGAACGAGGGATCTAAGGACACGCACATTATGTTTCATTTATTTAAATTTTAAAAAGTTAAAACTAGAAAATAATACTTTATAAATATATGTGTGGCAAACTATAATGAAAATTTATTCTGGGTAAGGAAATAATGAAAACAATATTAGAGCTAGTGGTTACCTTTGGGACGGACGAATGGAGATGTGAATGAGGAGAGGTAAACTGTATGCTTCGAAGGTATTGGTAATGCTCTCAAGTTGAACGATGACTTCATGAGGATTCCTATTATTAATATTTTTTAAATTATGTATATTCTCTTTTTACATGTTTTATATAATGTAGTTTACTATCAAAATATTAGTGCAAAAATTCCAAAGTGTCATGTAACAAAAACCATTATTCCATTGACATCACCATTTCCTGGTTTTATAACTCTGGATTTTTCTCTCTTTATATAAATGGAAGTTCCAATTTTACTTACACATGGTATTTAATTGTTCACTTTTAAATTACAAAGAAAAAAATTAAAAGGATTTTTCTGGCCTGAATTTTGTTTCATTTAACTTTTATGTGTTTGATGGTGTACCTTGAGATGGCAAACAATAGTCACAAAAGGATGCATTAGGCTCACAGTGGCATTTTTTTTTTTCCACCAAACAAGCATTATTAAGCCCCGGTTCTTGACAGGTATTGCCTAGAAAGCTGTTGAGTTTCTGCATCATTTTCATGTAGACTGTAATCATTGTGTGTCAGACTTTTCCAACCTGCTTAAAATATTCTTCCAAACTCTCACCCTTCAGACATACATGAAATAATGCCAGTCTCGATAAGTGTTTCAGGTAGAAAGAACTGTCAATAATTCCTGGCACTTGTGTGATTCTTTTCAAGTTGCAGAGGTTTGAAATGTTGTAGTAACCTCTCCAATACTAGATCCCAAAGCAAAAATGTCCCACAGCTTATTGATTACATAATTTCTCTTATGTCCAAAGCCCCCACCTCATCCACTGCTCTTCCTGTTATTATGCCCCTTGCACTGCCCTGTGCCTTTGCTCCAGCTATTTCCTCTGCTTAGACTGGTCTTCATCAGACCATCTCTCATTTATTCCTTTAAACTTGTTTGGACATCACTCCTCCAAAAATCCTTCCTCAGTGCCCCTAAGCATAGGTCATGGTCCTCAAAGTGTGGCCCCCATATCAGCAGCATCAGCATCACTTGGGAGCTTGTTAGAAATGCCATGTCTTGGGCTCCCCACCACCAGGCCTTCTGAATCAGACACTCTGGGTGTGGACTCCAACAATCTGTGTTTTGCTCAGCCCTCTGTAATTCTGTTGCATGCTGAATTTTGAGAATCACTGTGTCAGGCAAAGTGGTTCTTCTTTGTGTTTCCGTACCACCCTCTACTCATCTGTGTCACTCCACACTCACCATGTAATGTTAAAATTTTACATTTACCTGTCTGTAAGAGTTTCAAAGGTACAGACTTAGTCTTACTCACCTCTCTATCCATAGCACTTGGCTCATGGAAGATATTCAGGAAATGTTTATTAAACAATTAAAGAATTAAAAAGCTTTAGAGATGGTAGTCAGAAGCACAAGGAAGACAGATCAGCTCTCAGGGTGCTGGGACCCTCAGCCCCAACCACCTACCAGGGCTCCAACCCACCCTCTGTTGGATAATTTTATATGTCATCTTGACTAGGCTATGGTTCCCAGTGGTTTTGCCAAGCACTAGACTAGTTGCTGTTCCATAATGAAATGAAATGTAATGTAATGTAATGTAATGTAATGTAATGTAATGTAATGTAATGTAATGTAATGTAATGTAATGTAATGTAATGTAATGTAATGTAATGTAATCATCTTCCACAATGTAATCTAATGTAATGGAACAAATCAATCAGTTAAAAGGAAAATTCCTTGTCAGTAGCCTTAGGCAATTCTCACGTGACATCTTTCTTCTCCTGCATGTGTGTCTTTGTGTCTGATCTGCTCTTTCTATAACTTAAAAGTGATTAGATTGAGAACACACTCTATTCAGGTGTGATCTAATTTATATAACCAAGAAAACCCTATTTTGAAACAAGATTACATCCACAGGTATAGGAGTTAGGATTCCAACACATATTTTGAGGGGACACAATTTAATTCATAACAAGTAGCATGGGAAATTATTCTTGAGAGAAAAAACAGCCCATCACCAAGAAGAGCCCCTCCAGACAAGGCTAGTGGTTCTGGCAGGAAAATGGGGTGGTTTCTAAGCAAAGAGAGTAGATGAGACAGAAAACACAGAGGCAGATTAAATAGGAGCATGTGTACCATGCCAGGAGTTTGATATTTGTTCTTTGGGCAAGTGGGAGCCATTGGAGGCCATCACAAAGAAGTGACGTGCTTAGCTTGAATTTTGAAAATATCACTCTAGCATCGGAGTTTTTGTGTGGTGAAGTTCCAAAGCCAGGCAGTAGCCAGTGACCTAAAGAAGATTTAGGGCAAAGAAGGAGGTTGTCAGAGCCTTCTTGGGATCCATGATGCCACAATACATCATTAACCTTACCTCTTCCTGGCCTGGGGTAAGAACAGCCACTCAGGAGTGGACACACACCAAGCCCTGACCAGCTCCCTGATAATACCCTGATGGGCACACAGAGCCCAGACCACAGCCCAGCAGGTTGACTAATGGAGGGCAGACTTTGGAAGAGACTGTGAGATGCTGCGCTGTAGAGTGAAAAGGGAACACTGTGTCTCTCTGCACATTATTTGTACCTCTCTACTGACACAGGATCTCTTCAGCTCTCCATTGTTGATCGCTCACATTTATGAATGTTGACAACACTACTTATTTAGATTGTGCTTATGTTTTTCTCCATCTGACTGGCAGTCACAAGTCCCATCACTTCTCCCCCACTCTTTCAAGACTGGTATGGAGTCAATTTATAATGTTGTTGTTGTCCTTAGGTGCCGTTGAGTCGGTTCTGACTCAGTGACCCCACGCACAACAAAACGAAACACTGCCCTGCCCTGAGCCATCCTTACAATCGTTGTTATGCTTGAGCTCATTGTTGCAGCTACCATGTCCCGGCAGTCTACTTCTGAAAAGCATTAGCCAGTGAAAACCAATTTATAATGAGAATGTACAAATTTCTGACAAAGCTCATGCACCACCAGCCTTTCAAAGTCAGCTTAGTAATTCAGAAAAGATGATACAGTGATTTTAAAAAAAGTAAACAAAAAGGCTTTCCACAAGGCACTCATATTCAAACAACAAAGAAATGGCACTTCTTAGGTTCCCATCTAAGGAAATCTATTTTAATATCTTCTTTTATAAGGAAAAACTATATTTCTGACAAGCAAAGAGGTAAAGAAAAGAGTGAGAGAAGTAATAAACAGAAGTAAAAGAGGACATTCTGTCTTTAGAGACAGAAATAAAGTTTTGCTGACTTATCTATTCATTTTCTAGTAAATATCATATCGTGAATATTTAAAATAATGAATTAAATTCCCTAAGTTCCAAATCTAAGTTCAACTATTAATGAGAAGTTATGATACCCTGAAATTGAACTGGGGGGAAGTTCTAGAAAACCAAACCTTTCAAAAGACTATAAAATAGTCCAGGAGATGAATGAATAATTAAAAAGGAAAAGAAAAAATAAATAAATGAAGGAGGCCTGAACCTGAACTTTGATTTTTCATGATTTTAAACCCCAGTTCCCAAAATGGAAGTCAGGCATTCAACTTTATCTTGCATTCAGAGATCCTAAATATACAGAACTTTGTAACTCGAATGCTTCAAGGGAGCTTTCTCTCACGTAATCAGCATTGTCTGGGTTGCCTTAGGAGGAACCAATGGCCAGCCCTCCTGAATACTTGGTCCTGGACAGCATCTTGGTCACCTGGACACACTGGTGCACAGGGTTTCAAAAAGATGCTTCAAATGGCCTAACTCTGGGCACCACGTTATCTTCCATAGTGTTCCGGATTCAGAGCTTGAGGGTGGGAGGGCTTTCAAACACAACCTCAAGAGAATCAAGACAAGGGAGAGACAGGTATTAAAAAAAAATAACAACAACAAAAAAAAGCCATTGCCATTGTTTAGATTGTGACTCATGGGGATCCCATGTGTTTCAGAGTAGAACTGCATTCCATAGGGTTTTCAATGACTATAATCCTACAGAAGTAGATCGCCAGACCTTTTTTCTGTGACATTGCTGGATGGGTTCAAACCACCAATCTTTTAGTTAGGAGCCCAGGGCAAATCATTTGCATCTCCCAGAGACAGGTACAGAGACGACAGAAGTATGGGTTCAACAGATGTGGTATTGCAACTGAGAATTGCCTCTTGAAGATTAACTGCAAAAGAAAGGTGATTTGAACTGAAAGATTTTGAGACCTGTCTGAGATTCATAAACCCAGCACCCTGGAACTGGTCATCTGGAAATGACAGCCCCTTTCTTAACTTCTCTAGGCTCCATGTAGCTCTGCTGTAATTTCATATATATATATATATGCTGTTGTTAGGTGCCAGAGAGTTGGTTTCGACTCATAGCAACCCTATGTACAACAGAACAAAACTCTGCTTGATCCTGCACCATCCTTACTTACAATTGTTTTTTTGCTTGAGCCCATTGTTACAACCACTCTGTCAATCCATCTTTTTGAGGGTCTTCCTCTTTTTTACTGACGCTTTACCAAGCACGTTGTCCTTCTCCAGGGAGAAGACATGTCTATATCAGATAGATAGATAGATGATAGATAAAAAATAGACAGATGGAAAGATGATAGATAGATAGATAGATAATAGATGATAGATAGACGATTGATAAATGATAGATAAATAGATGATTGATAGATGATAGACAGATAGATACAGATGATATAGATAGAGATGATAGAGATAGAGTTAGAGATGATAGAGATAGAAATGATAGAGATAGGTAGGTAGGTAGACTGGTAGATAGAAAGATAGATGATGGATGGATGGATGGATAGATGGATGGACAGATGGAGGGACAGATGGATGGATAGATGATAGACGGATAGATGATAGATGGATAGATGGTTAGATGATAGACAGATAGATAGACAGACAGAGAGATATAGATATAGATATTATGGCTGAATTTAAAGACATTTTAAACTTTATTGTCCATATAAACATTTTCAGAAAAGTGAAAGTGCTTTTTCCTAGGTCCCACGCTTTTCTAGGATGACAGAATTCTTACAACTGGCTCCTAATTATCAAATAGGAGCTACGGCTCAGTGGTTAAGAGCTCTGCTGCTAACCAAAAGTCAGTAGTTCAAATCCACCAGTCTCTCCTTGGAAACCCTACGGGACAGTTCTACTCAGTCCTAGAGGGTCGCTATGGGTCAGAATCTACTCAATGGCAAAGGGATTTTTTTCTTTCTTCTTTTTTTTTGTTAATTATCAAATAGCATAGGAATCCATACAATGAAACACAGTATGACACTTTGGGTAAGGGATCAACTGAGAGAACAAAAGAAAAAGATGTAAATATTAGCATTGCTACTGCACGTATTACTACTAACAAGAGTCTAGGTTTCCTATTCTGTAAATTGGTGTCCTAACTATATGAATATTACTTAGGACAAAAAAGCGGTGGTCAGAGCTTCCTAGAATCTCCAGGGCTATAATACAGCAGCAGCTACTCACTTGCCCGTATTCTTCTTTTTTTTTTTAAATAATTTTTATTGTGCCTTAAGTGAAAGTTTACAAATCAAGTCAGTCTCTCACACAAAAACCCATATATGCCTTGCTACACACTCCCAATTACTCTCCCCCTAATGAGACGGCTGCTCTCTCCCTCCACTCTCTCTTTTCATGTCCATTTCACCAGCTTCTAACCCCCTCCACCTTCTCATCTCCCCTCCAGGCAGGAGATGCCAACATAGTCTCAAGTGTCCACCTGACCCAAGAAGCTCTCTCCTCACCAGCATCCCTCTCCAACCCATTGTTCAGTCCAATCCATGTCTGAAGAGTTGGCTTCGGGAGTGGTTCCTGTCCTGGGCACACAGAAGGTCTGGGACCCATGACCACCGGGGTCCTTCTATTCTCAGTCAGACCATTAAATCTGGCCTTTTTAAGGGAATTTGGGTTCTGCATCCCACTGCTCTCCTGCTCCCTCAGGGGTTCTCTGTTGTGTTCCCTGTCAGGGCAGTCATTGGTTATAGCCAGGCACCATCTAGTTCTTCTGGTCTCAGGATGATGTAGTCTCTGGCTCATGTGGCCCTTTCTGTCTCTTGGGCTCATAATTGCCTTGTGTCCTTGGTGTTCTTCATTCTCCTTTGATCCAGGTGGGTTGAGACCAATTGATGCATCTTAGATGGCTGCTTGCTAGCGTTTAAGACCCCAGATGCCACTCTTCAAAGTAGGATGCAGAATGTTTTCTTAATAGGTTTTATTATGCCAATTGACTTAGATGTCCCCTGAAACCATGGGGTCCCCAAACCCCTGCCCCTGCTACACTGGCCTTCAAAGCATTCAGTTTATTCAGCAAACTTCTTTGCTTTTGGTTTAGTCCAATTGTGCTGACCTCCCCTGTATTGTGTGCTGTCTTTCCCTTCACCTAAAGTAGTTCTTATCTACTAATTATTGAATGCCCCTCTCCCACCTTCCCTCCTCTCGTAACCACAAAAGAATGTTTTCTTCTCAGTTTAAACTATTTCTCAAGTTCTTATAATAGTGGTCTTATGCAATATTTGTCCTTTTGCAACTGACTAATTTCACTCAGCATAATGCCTTCCAGGTTCCTCCACATTATGAAATGTTTCACAGATTCATCACTGTTCTTTATCGATGCATAGTATTCCATTGTGCTCATATACCATCATTTATTTATCCATTCATCCATTGATGGGCACCTTGGTTGCTTCCACCTTTTTGCTATTGTAAACAGTGCTGCAATAAACATGGGTGTGCATATATCTGTTCATGTAAAGGCTCTTATTTCTCTAGGATATATTCCAAGGAGGGGGATTGCTGGATCGTATGGTAGTTCTATTTCTAGCTTTTTAAGGAAGTGCCAAATCAATTTCCAAAGTGGTTGTACCATTTGACATTCCCACCAGTAGTGTATAAGTGTTCCAATCTCTCCACAGCCTCTCCAACATTTATTATTTTGTGTTTTTTGGATTAATGCCAGCCTTGTTGGAGTGAGATGAAATCTCATTGTAGTTTTGATTTGCATTTCTCTAATGGCTAATGATCGTGAGCATTTCCTCATGTATCTGATAGCTACCTGAATGTCTTCTTTAGTGAAGTGTCTATTCATATCATTTGCCCATTTTTTAATTGAGTTATTTGTCTTTTTGCAGTTGAGTTTTTGCAGTATTATGTAGATTTTAGAGATCAGGCGCTGATCAGAAACGTCATAGCTAAAAACTTTTTCCCAGTTTATAGGTAGTCTTTTTACTCTTTTGGTGAAGTCTTTGGATGAGCATAGGTGTTTGATTTTTAGGAGCTCCCAGTTATCTAGTTTTTCTTCTACATTCTTTATAATGTTTTGTATAGTGTTTATGCCATGTATTAGGGCTCCTAATGTTGTCCCTATTTTTTCTTCCATGATCTTTATCATTTTAGATTTTATATTTAGACCTTTGATCCATTTTGAGTTAGTTTTTGTGCATGGAGGGAGATATGGGTCTTGTTTCATTTTTTTGAAGATGGATATCCAGTTATGCCAGCACCATTTGTTAAAAAGACTGTCTTTTCCCCCATTTAACTGTTCTGGGGCCTTTGTCAAATATTAGCTGCTCATATGTGGATGGATTTATGTCTGTATTCTCAATTCTGTTCCATTGGTCCAGGTATCTGTTGTTGTACCAGTACCAGGCTGTTTTGACTACTGTGGTGGTATAATAGGTTCTAAAATCAGGTAAAGTAAGGCCTCCCACTTTGTTCTTTCCCATATTATTCTTAGGTATATTAGAAATTACATTTATCTCTTTGATTTTGTGTGTGTGTGTGTGAGACATAAACTTAAAAAAATTCATATCTGTTTTTCATCTCCATCCTCTTTTATTCAGTGAGACTAAAAAAACACAAAGCCTTTACTGGTCATGTGTGTCATCATGGATCCATATTTAGCATCATGACCCACCAATTATCAGCACTGTTTAGAATGAAAAGCAAGCAACACTTTAGGGAAATTATTCTGTAGGCTTATTTATACAAAAAGTTTAGAACAATTTTATTATAAGTTTGTTATAATAAGATTTATTAAAAGCTTATATTATAAGTAATGCACAATTCCATCCCCCTCAATGAATGCTTATATAACTAAGTCAAGAATTAGTGGTTGTTTACAGCAATTTATCAGAAAGGAAAAAGAATACTTGGAATAAAGAAGATGCTATGGGCTTATATGTGTAATAGTATTTAAGCACCTCAGTTCTGCAGATTAAGAAGATCTAGTCAAATAAAACAGTTTCATTTGCAGGCAAAGCAGGGCATTCAGAATCATTGACTGATTGTGGTCTAGGCAACCAAGACTAGGTAATGTATGGTTGTAATAACACATTACCTAGCATTGTAATTTTTCAAGATGAATCATAACAACAGCTATAGAGCCTATGGTTTCTAATGTATGGTAAGATTCCTAAGGTATAACCTCTTTTAACAATAAGTTAATGGTAAATATAAAAAGCAAAAAGTGTGAAAGAATTGATTTAGAACCCCCACATAAAACTTTCAAACTTCTCAAATACAGTCATACATCGCTTAACGTCCAGGATATGTTCTGTGAAATAGGATGTTATGTGATTTGGGCACTGTGTGAACAACAGTGCTTGTGCAGCTACGGCTCCTCCTCTAGACTATGAAGCTCCAGGTGCGTGTGCCCCAGTCATGCCCACAGCCCTGTACAGGTAATGGTAGCTGCCCCTCTGCTCAAGAAGCCCCCTTTTGTGTGCTTTGGGGTGGGTTGAAGGGGTATTCGCAAGCTCAGTGAGTGGTAATCCCGGGCGGTGGGGTCTAGGGGTTAGTCCACCCTCAGCCCCACCACCCTCCCATCCTTATGAACCAAACCCACACCAGGGAGCCTGCCGGCCTGGGTTGAGCAGGTCTTCAGTCATGCATGAGCTTTGACTCTGACTTTGGAGCCTCAAAGGATGTTGGCAATCATCGAGCCCAACCCCTTCCTTGTGCAGATGAAAGAGACCAAAGAAGGTACTGTGGCACGCAATACACTCGTAACAGAACAAAAACTAGAATCCCAGACCTCTTATTATTAATTGCCCTGTGGGGAATAAAGTAGGGTGTAACTTTATGCAACTAGAGACATACATGTGGTTGGACATTGCCCAAATAGATGTCATGTGGGGCATGACTGTATAAATATATTCTTGGCCTGAATTTTTGAAATAGATAAATTTATTAATTCCCTCTGCTCTGAAGATCCACAAACACAGAACTTATTTTGTTGAGGATATGGGAGAAGAAGTTCTCTATTCCCCTTATCATGATCCTGCCAAGTGTGTGTAAGACTCAGTTTCTTCTCATGAATGCTACTGGCTGAGATAATTTTGAAAAACATAGATTAGTGGAAATGGAAACAATATTGAACATGAAGTCACATCATCAAAACCACTTAGTCCTCCTATGGGTTTTTAAATCTCTTTCATTCTAATTGGTAATACTTGCCTCCCGGAATTGTTATAAGATTTAAATAGAAGAGTTTGTGAGAAAGTGTTCAGTAACATACAAAATACTGCACATATGTTTTAACACTAGCATCAAAGTCATCATATATATTACTGAAAATCTAGCCCCTAACCAAACCCATTGCCATCAAGTCGATTCTGACTTATAGCGACCCTACAGAACAGAATAGAACTGCCCCATAGTGTTTCTAAGGAGCGGCTGGTGGATTTGAATGGCGGACTTTTTGGTTAACAGCTGAGTTCTTAACCACTATGCTGCCAGGGATCCGATATCTACTGAAAAGTAGACCATAATATGTAAACAGTTAATTAGAACAATGGGAGAAGAGGGAAAGGAAAATAATATTGTGCATAAACTCCTGTAGGTTGCAGAAGGAGTCTTTTCACTGTTCAATGAACTATGTGAGAAACAAACACGGAATAACAACAATGCTCTGTGCTCTCGCCCTGGTCGGTCACACAGGCAGTTAGAAATAACTTACTCTGCCAGACTGCAAATGTTTGCAGAAGTTAAAGACCATTCAGCCAGCACTGGATTTTATAGAGGAATCTCCTATACAGCCCAAAAGCAAAATCTGAATGTTCTGTGCAATGGCAAAAATGCATGTAGCTAATCCTAGTTACTTAATGGGATTTACTGTTGGGGATAAGGATTAATGGAGAGGAAGGGGAGGCTGTAAAACTAAGAACCTCTGTGGATACAGATACTCTCAACTTGTTATTTGCTGAATTTCTCTTCGATTAAAATGATAGAATCAATAGAGACCAGGAATGTAGTAGGCTGTTTTGGCAGTGTTTTGATTTTGCCTCCTGGTGTTGAGTTGGGAGAACCATTTCTTCCCTGACATTTAGCTCATGAACACCAATGAGACTGGCTCAGCCCTCAATGCCCAGAGAGGAGTATGAGATTTAGGGTTAAGCCAATCAGAGCATCCTTTCTATTCACGGTAATCGGTTTCAGGATGGATTTGTTTCCCAACAGAACCAAGAAGATGCAATGAAACTATGGCTGAAATTTCTAAGGAAGAGTAATTTGACCTGTTAGTATTCTGGAGCTGCTGTGGCCATCTTACTTCCAAAAGAGGAAATTGTATCCTAATGATAATAGAGCTGTGTTAGTGGAATGGATGTGTGTGCATGTGTGTGTGTGTGTGTGTGTGTGTGTGTGTGTGTGTGGAGGGGTTTGGGGGAGGACAGAATTCTACAATGAATTGTTCCAGAGGTCTGCCCTTACTCCCAGGATTTTCAGGTAAGCTCCTTTTTTGCCTAAACCAGTTTGCATTGGGTTCCCTTTCACTTGCAACTGAAAAAGACAGGGGGATGGAAGACTCGATTAAGAAAACCAAAATTCACAGACTCAGTAAAAAAAAAAAAAAAAATTTTTTTTTTAGAGATCAATAATTAAGCAAATAGCTATCAGAAGCCACTCACATATACTCAAGCAAAGCCGTGAGTCAGAAATGAACCTAATCACAGTAAGTTAGAAAAGAAACAATATACTAGGAACCTTACTGAGCAGATGTCCAGAAACCAAGCAGGCAGGCAAAGGAAAATGAGATAAATTTAGTTACTATAAGGCAAGGTCAATTCAGAGTAGCGGTTTAATAAATATTTATTTAATAAATCTGATTAGGGTAAAACAAGTGATCAAGAATCAACTGATCAACATGAATCAAAAGGATAAAAAAGGGATAATGTAAAAAATTAATAAAAGTGAAACATCAGAAATAATACAGGTTTACCATTGATTGTTTCCTATGCCAGATATCATTCTTTGTAGTTTGTATACATTATCTCTCACCTATACTTTAGATAGATAAAGCCAGGCCATGAGAGTGTGGGCTTTATAGTCAATGCTCAGTTTGCAGAAACTGTTTCTTCATTGTTCTCACCTCTTCATTCCCTCCCGGTATTAGAATGATACATCCATGCCCTTGCCATGGGACTTTGCAGTGTCTCCCACTATGGATGGAGCATGTAACCTCACCCTGCTGATATTGGGCTCGGGCATGCAATTTGTTTTGGCCAGTGCAATGTGGGTAGACGTCCCATTGTTCCAATTCTGGACTGAGGATCTAGGAGCCATTGAATGTCTCTTTTCTTTCTTTTATATGCCTGAGATCCACCAGGGTAAGAATATATCCCAGGTAGCAAAGACAGAACTGAGCCAAGCTGGAGTCCAGCCTAGCCCAGCCAAGCTCAACCTAGGTCAGCGAAACCACCTATACACCGTAAGAAAAAAAAAAGAGAATACAATAATAATAATAATAAAGGACAACTATTATGAAGACACCAGAAAGTGTCTTGAAGCAGTAGCCACCAATCCAAAGACTGAGCCAGGCTTGACCGACAGATGGGGCCAGGGGGTCTTTGCACCCGGCTGGGAGGAGCACTTGTCATGATCCTCTGCTTCTCTATGTGCCCCCAACAAATAGTAAATGTATCTGCTCTCACAGTGATTCAGGTTGTTGTTTCAAAGCATCACAGCAAGTTGTTGTTGTTGTTAGTTGATATCAAATTGAATCCAACTCATGGTAACCACATGTATAACAGAACAAAACATTGCTTGATCCTGAGCCACAATTGTTGATATGCTTAAGTCTATTGTTGTGGCCACCGAGAATTTAGAGTGTCTTCCAACCTAGGGAGTTCATCTTTTAGCACTATATGGGACAATGTTCTGTTGTGATCCATAGGGTTTTTATTGGCTAATTTTCAGAAGCAGATTGCCAGGCCTTTCTTCCTATCCATTTGTCTGGAAGCTCCACTGAAACCTGTCCACAATAGATGACCCTGATAGTGTTTGAAATGCCAGTGACATAGCTTCCAGCGTCATAGCAACACACAAGCCACCACAGTAAAACAAACTGATGGATGGTGGATTACAGCAAGAGCCCAGTTCTTTCTATCCAGACAGGCTCAGTGTGAAATCTGGACACCATCACTCACTAGTTATACTAATCCTTCAGGGACTTTGTTTTCACATCCGTAAAATAAGACTAGTAGCACCTAACTGATTGGGTTGCTGTGAGGGTCAGTTGATGTAACCTTTATAAAATGGCTGGTACTAACACTTGGCAAATAGTGGTTATTCCTGGGTAGTTGTGTACAGGTAGTCCCTGACTTACAACAGAGCTCCATTCCAAGCACTCTGTCATAAGTTGGCTCTGATATAAGTAGAATACCTCTTTTTTTTTTTTACTTTTCATTATTATTGCCTTTTATTACCAGTGTCTTTATAAATCTGGTCTTTATTTGTCTTTGGGGGCTGGAAACATTACATGTAAACTTATAGATATACTCTAATACATATCTACATATACATAAAAAAATCCTTAAAAAATGGACAAAATTGGCATTTTGTCAGTTATGGTAATAACTTCATTTGTGGACGGTTCTAGGTCATCCGGATTATCCCTAGGAATGAGGATGGCATTTCCAGTCAGAAACTTAGTAAGAGTTGTCTGCATGGCCCTTTTACACATTGCAACATTGTACATAGTACACATTACTAATAATAAGATGTACCAAAAAACCCAAAACAGATGGTTGTAAATGTGGTTCATTGTAACTGAATACGTCATAATTCAGGGACTACCTGTATGCCAATATCCTTTGTAAGCATCATTCCCAAACAACCATAGACCATTTTGACAAAGGAGTCCTCCAGTTTAGTAAAATGAAGAGAAATAGCCATACAATACTTACATTAGAGCTAGAAAATATATTTGAAAAAACTAAATCAATCATAGCTTTGGTTATTAGCTAAAAATCACATTTCTGACTTCTCTTCCATTACTCCTTTCTTTAGATGTTAGCATCACTCGTGATTACCAAGCCCCATTCCCACCGTACCCTACAAATATCACATGATTACAATGGTTAAGAGAGAGTTGAGAATGTTTAATTTTAGTGAGTGAAATTTAACTGTTGAACTGCAGGGGTATACAAACTGAAGATTATATATGTGTGCTTCCTTGGAAAGAAAGATATGAAATGGAAGAAGCAGTTACTCTTCTAGCAATGATAGTAAATATTCTTATTCCAGAAATTCAGGTTTCTCCTTGAAGATGTCAACCTCAAATGGATTTTAAGATCTATTTTCTTTTAGTTTCATTGATTCCCTGATTTGATCTCAACAGTAAAAAGCCAACAGGGTCAGAGGCTATATCTTCCTTGATTTTAATCAATGGCTTAGTAAAATGAAATGATGCATCACAGAAATAAGATATCTGACAGCAGTCTTGTGATAACGAACTGCTACAGCATGGGTCCAGATCAGCAGCGGTTAGCCAACAAGACATCCCAGGAGAAAGGAAGGAGGGGTCAGTGGTAGTGTGCTTGTTTCCTCCTGAGAGGGTTCAGTGCTTTACTCCTGAAGCAAAGTTGAGAATTCTAGGAGAAACAGGAGCAGCAGCAGTAGCATAGCTCTGTGTGAGCTTTTTGCTAGAAACATGCAATTTGATAAGCTCTTTACTTTATAGTGTAATTTAATTAGCATAACCAGCCTATGAGAAAGACATTATTATACATTTTTGCAGAAAGTGAAGTGTTTTGCCCATGATCACACAGTCACTTGAACCCTCATGTATCTTAAACCAATGACTATATTTTTAAACACTTTACTAACACCCTTTCTTTTATTTATTTATTCTTTCAACAAGTATGTATTAAACACCTTCTATGTGTAAGCAAGAAGCCCTGGTAGTACAACAGTTAAGCAATTGACTGTTAATTGAAAGGTCAGTGGTTCAAACCCAACAGCAGCCCCACAGGAGAAAAGACCTGGCGATCTGCTCCCACAAACTTTGCAGCCTAGAAAATCCTATGGGGCAGTTCTCTCTGTTCCATAGGGTCGCTACGATTTGAAGTGGACTTGACCACAAACAACAACATGTGCAAAGTGGAGTCCCTTGGTGGTGCAGAGTTAACATGCACTGTTGCTTACCAAAAGGTTGGAGGTTCAAGTCCATGCAGAAGCACCTCATAGGAAAGACCTGGAGATCTGCTTCCCAAAAATCAGCCATTGAAAATTTTATGGAACTCTAGACAACTGATTTTTGACAAAGGGTCAAAGTCTATTCAATGGGAAAGAAACAATCTCTTCAACAAATGGTGCTGGCAAAAACTGGACACATGCAGAAAAATGAAACATGACCAATAACTCATACCATACACAAAACTAACTCAAAATGGGTGAAACTATAAAGTTCTTGAAAGAAAACATAAGGAGAAAACTATGGAACCTAATTTTTCTTAAAGACAGATTATCAAATACTACTACAAATGCTTGAATAGCAGAGGACATATTAGATAACTGGGACCTCATTAAGTTAAATACGTTAATCAAAAGATTTTATCAAAAGAATAAGAAAACAACCTACAGACTGGGGAAAAATCTTCAGGAATGACATATGTGCTTATTGTTGTCAGGTGCCATCCAGTTTGTTCCAACTCATAGAGACCCTATGTACAACAGAATGAAACACTGCCCAGTCCTGGGCCATCCCCACAATCATTGCTATGTTTGAGCCCATTGTTGCAGCCACTGTGTCAATCCATCTCGTTGAAGGTCTTCACTTTTATCGTTGATCCTCTACCTTACCAAACATGACGTCCTTCTCCAGCGACTGGTCCCTCCTAATAATATGTCCAAAGTATGTGAAATGAAGTTCTGCCATCCTCACTTCCAAGGAGCACTCTGGCTGTACTTCCTCCAAGACAGACTTATTTGTTCTCTGGCAGTCCCTGGTATATACAATATTCTTCACCACCATCATAATCCAAAGGCATCAATTCTTCTTCGGTCTTCCTTAAACATTCTCCAGCTTTCCCATGCATATGAAGCAATTGAAAACATCATGGCCTGGGTCAAGCTCACCTTAGCCCTCAAAGTGACATCTTTGCTTCTTAACACTTGAAAGAAATCTTTTGCTGCAGATTTGCCCAATGTGATACGTCATTTGATTTCCTGATTGCTGCTTCCATGGGCATTGATTGTGGATCCAAGTAAAATGAAATCCTTCACAACTTCAATCTGTTCTCCATTTATCATGATGTTGCTTGTTAGTTCAGTTGTGAGTATTTTTGTTTCCTTTATGTTGAGGTGTAATCTATAATGAAGGCTGTAGTCTTTGATCTTCATCAGTAAGTGCTTCAAGTCCTCTTTGATTTCACCTGCATATTGCAAGCTTTGTCATCTGCATATTGCAAGCTGTTAATAAGTCTTCCTCCAATCCTGATGCCCTGTTCTTCATAGAGTCCAGCTTCTCAGATATTTGCTCGATATACATATTCAATAAGTATGGTGAAAAGATACAGCCCTGACATGCACCTTTCCTGATTTTAAACCACACAGTATCCTCTTGTTCTGTACAAGTGACTGCCTCTTCTTCTAGGTACAGGTTCCTTATGAGCACAATTAAGTGCTCTGAAATTCCAATTCTTTACAATGTTATCCATAATTTGTTATGATCCACACAGTAGAATGCCTTTGTGTAGTCAAAAAACACAAGTGGACATCTTTCTGGTATTCTCTGCTTTAACCCAAGATCCATCTGACACCAGCAATGACATTCCTCATTCTTTTCTGAATCTGGCTTGAATTTCTGGCAGTTTCCTGTCGATGTACAGCTACAACTATTTTTTAATTATCTTCAGCAAAATTTTACTTGCATGTGATATTAATGATAAGGGACTACATATATATACATATAAACAAAACCCAGTGCTGCCGAGTTTTATATATATATATATATATATATATATATATATATATATATATATATATATATATAACTTCTACAGCTCTACATCAAAAAAGACAAATAACCCAGTTAAAAAAATGGGTAAAGGACCTGGACAGACACTTCACCAAGAAGGACATTCAAGCTGCCAACAAACATGAGAAAAAAAGTTGCCAGTCATTAGCCATTAGAGAGATGCAAATCAAAACTACAATGAAATACCACTTCACCCCTGCTAAAATGGCAATGATCAAAAAAACAGAAAACAACAAATGGTGGTGAGGATGTAGCAAGATTGGAACCCTTATCTACTGCTGGTGGGAATGTAAAATGGCATAACTACTGTGGAAAACAATGACAATTCCTCAAAAAATTAGAAATAGAACAACCTATAATTCAGAAATCCCATTCCCAGGGAATCTAATAGAAGAGACACAGACATATGCACACCTATGTTCATTGCAGCACTATTCACAATAGCAAAAAGGTGGAAACAAGTGCCTATCAACAGATGAATGGATAAGCAAAATGTGGTATACACATACAATGGAATACTATGCAGCTGTAAAGAATGATGAGTTCTCAAAACAACCTGCAACTTGAATAAACCTGGAGGACAATATGTTGGGCAAAATAGGCAAATCACGAAAGGACAAATATTGTATGGTCTCACTTTGATGAAATGACAAGAATAGATATACATACAGAAACAAGTGTTCATTGATGGTTACCAAGAGCGGAGGGGAAGAGAGGGAAAATCATTCTCTAGGTAGTAGTCACTTTTTGTTTATGGTGATGGGAATCATAAGACCAAATGCAGTGTAAGTATGCACAATTCCAGTAATGTAACTAATGCTACTAAGTCGCACACAAAAAAAAGAATGTATTGATTATATATAAATAAACAAATAGATGCTGACATTTCTTAGACATAGCCACTCACCTCATGGGATTTTTTTTCTTGGTTTGAAGACTTCGTGTCATAGTTTCTTGGAACAATGCAGTCAATTGTCCCATAATATAGTTCATGAAGTGAATGTTCTACATCCTACTTTGGTGAGCAGTTTCTGGGGTCTTAAAAGCTTACAAATGGTCATCCAAGAGAAAACCATTGGTCTCTATTCGTCTGGAGCAAAAGAAAAAGAAGCAAACCCAAAATCAGAGAAGTAACCAGTCTACAGGGCTAATTGTCTACATGATCCAAGGCCTCCTGTACTTTGAGACCAAAACTAGATGGTGCTACTAATACTGAATGGCCTGGTCAGGGTCACAGCAGATGGATTCTGTTAGAAAGGGAGAAAAGTGTGGAATAGAACTTCAAATTCTCAGAGACCTCAGACTTACTGAGCCCCATGAGACTAGAAGAGTCCCTGAGATTATTGTTCTGAGATACTCTTTAAGCCTTGAACCAAAATTATTTCCTGAATTCACCTTTTAACTACATAGTACATTAACTCAAAAAGTAAAGAATGCCACTATTGTAGACTGAACTGTGCTCCCCCAAAATGTGTGTCAACTTGGTTAGGCCATGATTTCCAGTATTATGTGATTGTCTACCATTTTTGTCATCTGGTATGATTTTCCTACATGTTATAAATCCTACCTCAGTGATGTTAATGAGGCAGGATTAGAGGCAGTTATGTTAATGAGACAGGACTCAATCTACAAGATTAAGTTTTATCTTAAATCAATCTCCTTTGAGATATACAAGAGAGAATCAAGCAGAGAGACTGGGGGACCTCATAACACCAAGAAACAAGAGCCAGGAGAATAGCTCATCCTTTGGACCCAGTGTCCCTGTGCTGAGAAGATCCTCAACCAGGGAAGACTGATGACAAGGACTGTCCCTCAGAGCTGAGAGAGAGAGAAAACTTTCCCCTGGAGCAGGCACCATGAATTTGGACTTCTAGCCTCCTAGACTGTAAGAGAATAAATTTCTCATTGTTAAAGCCATCCACTTGTGGTATTTCTGTTATAGCAGCACTAGATAAAAAAAGATGGTCACCTTTGAGTACTATGCTTTTTTAAAAAAATTATATGAGACCAAATGATAAATAGTTATTCTAAAGCATGGGTGAGAAGGTTGGGGATAAATAGTTATTCTAAAGCATGGGTGAGAAGGTTGGGGGGCAGTGAGATGAAGTTAATGGGAATGGAACAACTACAATGGAAATAATGAGAATGTTGACACCACCACTCTTTTTTGACACAGCCTGAAGAATATAACCAATGTCACTGAACAATTTGGGTAGAAATTAGAAAAGGAACCTGTTTTGCTGTATATTTGCACAAAAATAAATAAATACAATAAAATGTTTACAAAAATCTATACGGAAGCACAGTTCTACTCCAACACACATGGGTTGCCATGAGTCAGAATTTGCTAAAGGGTAATTGGCTTGGTTTGGATGTGCTAAGCACTGGGGACATAGCAGCGGTGACACAACAGCAAAACTCCTTGCCTCCTGGAATTTATATTGTAGGAGGCACAAGGGTACAGAGAGCAAATGAATAAACAAAGGGAAAAAATAAAGCTAAGTAAGAAAGAAAAGGCAGTGCAGCAGAGGGGGATGTAAAGCAGGACCATATTTGACATATTCTAGAAACAGCAGGAAATCCAGTGAGGGCAAGAGTAGTGGAACATAAGGTTAGAGAAGGTGTAGGAAGGCAGATCTTGCAGGAAGCTATAAGCTCTATTACAAGGACTTTTCCTTGTAATGGGTATTAATGAGGATCACTGCTAAGAGTATGGCACAGAGACAAGGCATGATCTGACTTACACTCCAAAAGGTCCACTCTGGCTGCTGTATTAAGAATAGAAGGCAAATGTGGAAACAGAGAAACCAGCTAAGTAAAAGGCTATGGCAATAATCCAGGTGATGGCTTGTATAACTGTCATTGCAGGGGTGGAGCCAAAGGTAGAATTTACTGATGCATTGGACTTGTGATGTAAGAAAGAGAGAAAATCCAAGGATTGGTCCAAGTTGTGGGGTTTAAGGAACTAAATTGAAAGAGTTAAATCTGGAAAAGTATGTCTATAGTGTTAAGAGGTGGACTTAATACAGACGTGCCTAGACATCCTAGGATGAGGAAGGAATAGATGGAGGGAGAAGGAGATGGAGGGTAGGCTGAAGAGATGGGGGAGATAGACACAGAAACCATTGATTAGCATTGACATTGAGTTTGAAGATAAGGTGGTAATATTTGTGAGGCAACTCTTAATTCTGAATAAATTCTGAATAAATCTCATTTATTTGGAATTTTGTGCATAATTAAAAAAAACAACATTAAGGAGACTAATGAACCAGATGACATTACTATTTTATCCAAAAGATGAATAGAATAAAATAGAAGTGCAGATTTTCATTCATGTTGTGTTATCCTTAGGAGTGTCTGGGTGATGCAATCACTTAAGTATTTGGTTACAAACCAAAAGATTGGAGGTTTAAGGCCACACAGAGGTGCCCTGAAAGAAAGGCCTGGTGATCTACTTCCAAAAAAATCAGCCATCGAAACCTCTATGGAGCACAGTTCTACTCTGAAACACATGGGGTTGCAATGAGTCACAATCGACTCAATGGCGACTGGCTTGTTTGCATGTGTGTGTCATTCTTAGGAGTACACTTAATCTGACAGTGGGTATGGTGCATTTTGTCTCCAAAAGACATGGTCCCACAGATGTCTGTCATTGTGTGGACATGTGCACAGGTTAACGTGTGTCTTTAGGGCTTACAAATAATCAGTTATAATGTATTTCATTACCCTCACTGGTGGCAAAACTTTGCTCACCTCTATAGGGGATATTTTTGATCTTTTTAAATCTTCTAAAGTTCTTTGGAAGCTGCACTCATGACAAGGCCATTCTGATCATGGTGGGGGCTGAGGGTCAGAAAATAAAATGCCTTCATAAAGCAATAGCATGGCTTTCTTTGTGTGGCTCTGAAATTACTTCCAAACATGTCTTGAGCAACAAGATAGTAAAATCAGCCAGTCTCCCAATATTTTCATTAAAAGGTAGCTCTACTATGGATATATCAATGGTAGTATTTTTTAATAAGCCTTATTTTATAGTGATAAATTTAATAAGACATTTACTACACAAGAAAGATAAATTGTTAGTATAAGTTTCTCTTGATTTTCTTTCTTGGTTTGTTTAGGCAAATTGTATGTAAGTGTATTTAAGTGAATAGAAGGGGTATAGTAAGCCCTTTAGTTACTAGGAAATGTCTAAGGATTCAGGTATATTCTGGGATTTAAGAGACAATTCTTATCCTAAATTATTTACCAAAAACAAATAAGAATTTGTTTTTCACTCTTTACAAAAAGTACAACTCTCCCTCCCCATCTTGTAGCTCCCCTTTATTTTCCTGGCAGAAAATAGGACAATAAAAACACGTTACTCAAGAGGTGGAGCCAAGATGGCGGAATAGACAGACGCTTCCAGTGAGCCCTCTTTACAACAAAGACCTGAAAAAAACAAGTGAAACAAGTATATTTGTGACAAGCTGGGAGTCCTGAGCTGCAAAGGCAAGCTTAGACAACGAACTGAGGGGCCGGTGGTGGGAGAGACCGTTCAAAGTGGAGAGGAGTTACTGGACCTGACTCACAGGGAGCCCTCAGGCACCATTCCTGGAGCTGCGGTGGCGTCCGGCTGGTACTAACGCTCTGCCGCAGTTTCCTCAGGGAGAAGAAACCAGCCATACAGCCTACTCACACGTCCAGAACCTGAGGAGAACGGCGCTCTCGGCAAAAGCTAAGTACTTGTGTATATTTTAATGTGCCCCCCCACCCACAAACTGGCTTCAGCGGCTGAATTCTCTGGGACTGAGAAAGGCACTGTTGAGCACCTAGAGCCATCCTCCAGGCCTTGGGGAAGGAAAAAATTTGCATTTGGGGGAAAAGATAGTTTGCTAGCTCTACTAATTGGGGGAGCTCAGGACAGAAGCAGCTCCTGTCCAGGCATAAACAGTCCATGGACTTTGAGCACCTGTCCCTTCTGCATGGACCTGTGTGGGCCTATCTTGGGAGAATAGACCCTTGTTGGCAAACTCCAACCATCTCAGCTGTGTGGTGGAGAGGTGGGTGTTTGATGTTTGACATTGCTTTGCATATTAAACAAGGTCCTCACCTACCCACATCAGGGACCTAAGGAATGATAGCTCCACTCAGGTCACCCAGCCACCCGTGACAGGGGTCCAAAGATAACTGGTACCTCCGAGTCCTTACAACCAAAAACTTTGGGTACCCATGGTCTGTCTGCAGAACCCACTCACCTGCACACATTAGGGGACAGGGACACACTTTCCTCAGAGACACTTGGGGGTCAGTTCTCAGCCCCCTGCCTTGTTCAGAGTGTAACCCCATGCTGCAATCAGATACCAGTATATAAGCCAATCACTCCTGCACCTCTAAGACTGTAGGACAGAGCCTCTACAACACACTTGATGATCAGCTACCTGGAAACCTGAGCTGAATTCATACAAAGAAAACTGAATGGATTCCTAGACTGATACACCTGATAACAGCTCTAGCCATCTGAGGACAGGAAGTCAGAGCTCCAGAGGTGAAAATAATCAAGCTAGCTCACTCAAGCAACCCATAGGGGTATACCAAAACAAAACAAGAAGCTACGACACAGTAAGCAAGCATAAACTAATACAATAACTTATAGATGGCTCAGAGACAACACTCAGTATCAAGTCACATAAAGAAACAGACCATGATCACCTCAACAGGCTCTCAAAACAGAACTCAGGGATCTTCTGGATGAAAGTGCATTCCTGGAATTGCCAGATGCAGAATACAAAAGTTTAACATACAGAACCCTTCAAGGCATCACGAAGGAAATGAGGCAACACGCAGAAAAAGCAAAGGAACACACAGATAAAGCAACTGAAGAAATTAGAAACATTATTCAGGAACATAATGAAAAGTTTAATAAGCTGGAAAAATCCATCGACAGACAGCAATCAGGAATTCAGAAGATTAGCAATAAAATTACAGAATTAGATAATTCAATAGAAAGTCAGAGGAGCAGAATTGAGCAAGTAGAAGCTATGATTTCTGAACTCAAATCACTAGGCACTAATACGTTTGAAGAAAAATCAGATAAAAGAATTAAAAAAAAAAAGAAACCTTAAGAATCATGTGGGACTCTATCAACAGAAATAACCTACGAGTGATTGGAGCACCAGAACAGGGAGGGATAACAGAAAATACAGAGAAAATTGTTGAAGATTTGTTGGCTGAAAACTTCCCTGATACTGTGAAAGATGAGAAGATATCTATCCAAGATACTCATCGAACTCCACATAAGGTAGATCTTAAAAGAAAGTCACCAAGGCATATTATAATCAAACTTGCCAAAACGTAAGATAAAAGACAATTATAAGAGCAGCAAGGGATAAACGAAAAGTCACCTACGAAGGAGAGCCAATAAGAATAATCTCGGACTACTTAGCAAAACGATGCAGGCAAGAAGGCAAAGGGATGACATATGTAAAAAATCGAAGGAAAAAAAATTGCCTGCCAAGAATCATGTATCCAGCAAAACTGTCTCTTAAATATGAAGGTGAAATTAAGACATTTCCAGATCAACACAAGCTTAGGGAATTTGTAAAAACCAAACCAAAACTACAAGAAATACTCAAGGGAGTTCTTTGGTTAGAAAATCAATAATATCAGGTATCAACCCAAGACTAGAAAACTGGGCAGAGCAACCAGAAGTCAACCCAGACAGGGAAATCAAAAAAAACAAAGCAAGATTACTAAAAAAAAAAAGCTCAAAACAGGGTAACAACAATATTATTATATAAAAGAAGACAATATTAGAATAATAAAGAGGGACTAAGAAATGTAATCATACACCTTCCATTTGGAGAGGAAGATATTAGCGATACAAAGAAATAAAAGTTAGGTTTAAATTTAGAAAAATAGGGCAAATAATAAGGTAAACACAAAGGAGACAAACTATCATACTCATCAAAATAAAATACAAGAGAAAAATAGAGACTCAGCAGAAACAAAATCAACAACAATAAATATGAGGAAAGGACAATGTATAATCTACTCAGCACGTAAAATTAAGTGGGAAAAAGAAACTGTCAACAACACAGAAATTAAGAAATCAAAATGATAGCACTAAATTCGTACCTATCCATAATTACCCTGAATGTAAGAGGACTAAATGCACCAATAAAGAGACAGAGAGTGGCAGAATGGAATAAAAAACAAGATCCGTCTATATGCTGCCTACAAGAGACACACCTTAGACTTAGAGACACAAACAAACTAAAACTCAAAGGATGGAAAAAATACATCAAGCAAACAACACTCAAAAAAGAGCAGGAGTGGCAAAATTAAGTTCTGACCAAATAGACTTTAAAGTTAAATCCATCAGAAAGGATAAGGAAGGACACTACATAATGATTAAAGGGACAATACACCAAGAAGATATAACCAGATTAAATACTTATGCACCCAATGACAGGGCTGCAAGATACATAAAACAAACTCTATCAGCATTGAAAAGCGAGATAGACAGCTCCACAATACTACGAGGAGACTTCAACACACCACTTTCAGTGAAGGACAGGACATCCAGAAAGAAGTTCAATAAAGACATGGAAGATATAAATGTCACAATCAACCAACTTGACCTCAGAGACATACGAAGAACATTCCACCCAACAGCAACCAAGTATACTTTCTTTTCTAGTGCACCTGGAACATTCTCTAGAATAGACCACATATTAGGTCAGAAAGCAAGCCTTAGCAGAATCCAAAACACTGAAATATTACAAAGCATCTTCTCTGACCATAAGGCCATAAAAGTGGAAATCAATAACAGGAAAAGCAGGAAAAGAAATCAAACACTTGGAAACTGAACAATAACCTGCTCAAAAAAGACTGGATTATAGAAGACATTAAGGATGGAATAAAGAAATTCATAGAATCCAATGAGAATGAGACCTTTGGGACGCAGCAAAATCGGTGCTCAGAGGCCAATTTATATCAATAAATGCACACATCCAAAAAGAAGAAAAGGCCAAAATCAAAGAATTATCCCTACGACTTGAACAAATAGAAAGAGAGCAACAACAACAAAAAAAAAACCCACAGGCACCAGAAGAAAACAAACAATAAAAATTAGAGCTGAATTAAATGAAATAGAAAACAGGAAAACAATTGAAAGAATTAACAAGACCAAAAGCTCGTTTTTTGAAAAAATCAACAAAATTGATAAACCACTGGCCAAACTCACAAAAGAAAAACAGGAGAGGAAGCAAATAACCCAAATAAGATGAGAGATGGGCGATATTACAACAGACCCAACTGAAATTAAAAGAATCATATCAGATTACTATGAAAAAGTGTACTCTAGCAAATTTGAAAACATAGAAGAAATGGATGAATTCCTAGAAACATACTACTTACCTAAACTAACACAAACAGAGGTAGAACAACTAAATAGACCCATATCAAAAGAAGAGATTGAAAAGGTAATCAAAAAACTCCCAACAAAAAAAAAAAGCCCTGATCCAGACGGCTTCACGGCAGAGTTCTACTAAAGTTTCAGGGAAGAGTTAATACCACTACCAAAAGGTATTTCAGAGCAGAGCAAAGGATGGAAAAATCCCAAACTGATTCTATGAAGCCACCATATCCCTGATACCAAAAACAGGTAAAGACACACAAGAAAAGAAAATTATAGACCTATATCTCTCATGAACTTAGATGCAAAAATCCTCAACAAAATTCTAGCCTATAGAATTCAACAACATATCAAAAAAAAATAATTCACCATGACCAAGTGGGATTCATACCAGGTATGCAGGGATGGTTCAACATTAGAAAAACAATTACTGTAATCCACCACATAAATAAAACAAAAGACAAGAATCACATGATTTTATCAATTGATGCAGAAAAGGCATTTGACAAAGTTCAACATACATTCATGATAAAAACTCTCAGCAAATAGGAATAGAAGGAAAATTCCTCAACGTAATCAAGGGCATTTATACAAAGCCAACAGCCAATATCACTCTAAATGGAGAGAGCCTGATATCTTTCCCACTGAGATCAGGAACCAGACAAGGATGCCCTTTATCACCACTCTTATTCAACATTGTGTTGGAGGTCTTAGCCAGAGCAATTAGGCTAGATAAAGAAATAAAGGGCATCCAGAGTGGCAAGGAAGAAGTAAAAGTATCTCTGTTTGCAGATGACATGATCTTATACACAGAAAACCCTAAGGAACCCTCCAGAAAACTACTGAAACAAATAGAAGAGTTCAGCAGAGTATCGGGATACAAGATAAACATACAAAAATCAGTTGGATTCCTCTACACCAACAAAAAGAACATCGAAGAGGAAATCACCAAATGAATGCCATTTACAGTAGCCCCCAAGAAAATAAAATACTTGGGAATAAATCTTGCCAGAGATGTAAAAGACTTATAAAAAGAAAACTACAGTACACTTCTGCAAGAAACCAAAAGAGACTTACATAAGTGGAAGAACATACCTTGCTCGTGGATAGGAAGACTTAACATTATAAAAATGTTTATTCTCGCAAAAGCAATCTAAAGATTTAATGCAATTCTGATCCAAATTCCAACAACATTCCTTAATGAGAAGGAGAAACAAATCACCAATTTTACATGGAAGGGAAAGAGGCCCCGGATAAATAAGGCATTACTGAAAAAGAAGAACAAAGTGGGAGGCCTTACTTTACCTGATTTTAGAAACTATTATACCGCCACAGTAGTCAGAACAGCCTGGTACTGGTACAACAACAGATGCACGGACCAACGGAACAGAATTGAGAATCCAGACAAATCCATCCACATATGAGCAGTTGATATTTGACAAAGGCCCCAAAACAGTTAAATGGGGAAAAGACAAATGGTGCTGGCATAACTGGATATCCTTCTGCAAAAAAATGAAACAAGACCCATACCTCACTCCATGCACAGAAAGAAGCTCAAAATGGATCAAAGACCTAAATATAAAATCTAAAACGATAAAGATCATGGAAGAAAAAATAGGAGCCCTAATGCACGGCATAAACAATATATAAAACATTCTTAAGAATGTAGAATAAAAACTAGATAACTGGGAGCTCCTAAAAATCAGACACCTATGCTCATTCAAAGACTTCACCAAAAGGGTAAAAAGATTACCTACAGGCTGGGAAAAAGTTTTTAGCTATGCCATTTCCGATCAGCACCTGATCTCTAAAACCTACATGATACTGCAAAAACTCAACTACAAAAAGACAAATAACTCTGTTAAAAAATGGGCAAAAGATATGAATAGACACTTCACTAAAGAAGACATTCAGGTAGCTAACAGATACTTGAGGAAATGTTCCTGATAATTAGCCATTAGAGAAATGCAAATCAAAACTACAATGAGATTTCATCTCACTCCAACAACAACAACAAAAAATCCAACAAAAAAAAGGCCGGCATTAATTCAAAAAACACAAATAATAAGTGTTGGAGAGGCTTCACAGAGACTGGAACACTTATACACTGCTGGTGGGAATGTAAAATGGTACAACCACTTTGGAAATCAATTAGACAATTTCTTAAAAAGCTAAAAGTAGAACCACCATAAAAAAAAAAAAAAATAGGATCCAGCAATCCCACTCCTTGAAATACATCCTAGAGAAATAAGAGCCTGTGCACGAACAGATACATGCACACCCATGTTTATTGCAGCACTGTTTACAATAGCAAAAAGATGGAAGCAACCAAGGTGCCCATCAACAGATGAATGGATAAATAAATTATGGTATATTCACACGATGGAATACTACATACACATCGATAAAGAACAGTGAGAAATCTGTGAAACAATTTGATAACATGAAGGAACCTGGAAGGCATTACGTTGAGTGAAACTAGTCAGTTGCAAAAAGACAAATCCTGTATAAGACCACTATTGTAAGAACTTGAGAAACAGTTTAAACTGAGAAGAAAACATTCTTTTGTGGTTATGAGAGGAGGGAGGGAGGGAAGGTGGGAGAGTGGTTTTCACTAATTAGATGGTAGATAAGAACTACTTTAGGTGAAAGGAAAGACAACTCACAATACAGGGAGGTCAGCACAACGGACTAAACCAAAAACAAAGAAGTTTCCTGAATAAACTGAATGCTTCAAAGGCCAGTGTAGCAGGGGCAGGGGTTTAGGAGCCATGATTTCAGGGGACATTTAAGTCAATTGACATAATAAAATCTATTAAGAAAACATTCTGCATCCCACTTTGAAGAGTGGCGTCTGGGGTCTTAAATGCTAGCAAGCAGCCATCTAAGATGCATCAATTGGTCTCAACCCACCCAGATCAAAGGAGAATGAAGAACACCAAGGACACAAGGCAATTACAAGGGCCACATGAACCAGAGACTACATCAGCCTGAGACCAGAAAAACTAAATGGTGCCTGGCTACAACCGATGACTGCCCTAACAGGAAACACAACAGAGAACCCCTGAGGGAGCAGGAGAGCAGTGGGTTGCAGACCCAAAATTCTCATAAAAAGACCAGACTTAATGGCCTGACTGAGACTAGAAGGATCCCAGTGATCATGGCCCCCAGACCTTCTGTTGGCCCAGGACAGGAACCATTCCCAAAGCTAACTCTTCAGACATGGATTGGACCAGACGATGGGTTGGAGAGGGATGCTGGTGAGGAGTGAGCTTCTTGGATCAGGTGGACACTTGAGACTATGTTGGCATCTCCTGCCTGGAGGGTAGATGAGAGGGTAGAGGGGGTTAGAAGCTGGCAAAATAGGCACGAAAAGAGAGAGTGGAGGGAGAGAGAGGGCTGTCTCATTAAGGAGAGAGTAATTGGGAATATGTGGCAAGGCGACTCATATCACAATAAAAATTATTAAAAAACACACATTACTCAAAATGAGCCTAAGACTGAAGGAAAATAATAAAATCAAGTGATAGATTACAAATAAGAAAAGTCCTGCGAATGAAACATCTGATGACAATGAAGATAAACAATGAAGATAAAGAGAATGTGTAGAAGCAGGCAAAAAGAAAAGGCAGTAATAGATTCAATCAGAGACACGGCCTGGAAATTAAATGTCCCTAACAAAAATCAGCTTGCAGATAGATAAAAAGAAAATAAGAATCGCAGACAGGAGGGGATAAATAATGCAGTCTATTCCTTCCCTGAGTAAAACCTGGGTTTAGAATGAAGAGGTCATCAAATATCACTTATCCACTGGAACATTGTCAAGAGTCATCAACCCAACACCGCCCTTCAATGAAAGTACAAGCCAGATCCTTAACCAGGTTAACATCCACGATGTACTCTGTAAAATAGGATTTTATATGATTCGGACATTGTGCAAATACCATATTATATACAGGAGAGAGGTGTGCAGGATGGTCATTGGGCGGGCCCAGGACCCATGCCACCTCTGCGCTAAGGGATTGTGCAAAAACTAGGGCTCCACCACCACTGCTCCTGTGTGTTTGCTACCTGGTCTCCAAGAACTGTGCCTGACCCTGTCTCAGTGCACTCTCACTATCCAGCTAGCCACCACCAGGTGCATGGCTGGCTTCCCTTCCTTCCTCCTTGCCTGCTTTCCCCCCTCCACAATGTGCTTTAAACTCTTCCAGCCTCACCTACCCATCCTCTGCCTCCTCCTCTGTCTCTTCCCAGTGGTCGCCTTTCCTGTTCTCTTCCCAACATTGGCACAGTCCAGACCTCTTGGTGGCTGCCACCATGGGAGGAATTGCAGTCTCAGGCCCAGGGGTCATGTACAGGGCACCCTGGCCAAGTGGGTAGCAGCCTTAAAGGATATCCCCCAGTGGCTCTGGCAGCACAAGCACAGTTCCTGCCAAGGCAAGCTCAGTGGGACAGGCAGTTACCAATGGGTGCCAGGACTGCCTCCCCCTGCCACCCCAAGGCCAGGGTAAACATGGGGCCCAGGGAGCAAGTGAGGGACAGAGAGAATCAGGATTTCTGAACTCCATTATAACCTTATGGGACCACGGACGTGTATGGCTTCAGATGTTGCCTGAATAGGCAATATGTGGCACATACCTGTATTTGCCCAGCTGGCAATGTGTCTCAATAAAGTCATCACGTGGAAAAAGCTCTGGATAGAGAAACAGGAGATATAGAACCTAAGTCTAGATATTCCATAACACACTCTGTCGTTTTGAAAGTCTCTGAGCCTCTGCTTCATTACCTATAAAAGGGAAGAATCAGGCTAAATGGTTTCTAAGATACCTTCTGGCTCTAGTGCTTGATGACTTGTACAATGTCTGCCATTAAATGCCCAATTGAAAAAAAAAAATTGTTATCAAATCATGATTCCATGTGTTGCAGATTAAACCTTTGCTCCTCAGGATTTTCAAGACTGTGACCTTTCAGAAGCAGATTGCCAGACCTTTCTTTTATGATGCCCTTGGGTGGGTTTGATCTGTCAACCTTTAGGTTAGTAGTCAGTGCAAATAGTTTGCTCCACCCAGGGATCTTGAAATGTATTTGACCCAAAAAAGGTAGAAGGATAAACTAGTCCAAAGTTTTCAAACAAATGTTCATCACCTTATTAACTTGTCCATCTTTCAAATCTCATGATTCATTAAATTCCATGACTCTGGAAATTCTCGTTATGAAATTGTGATGATTTCCTATTGTTCTTTAGAATAGCATCACACACACACACACACAAACAAACCTATTGCCATCAAGTTGATCCCGACCCATATGACCCTTAAGGACAGAACAGAACTGCCCTATAGAGTTTCCAAGGAATAGCTGGTGGATTTGAACTGCCAATCTTTTGATTAGCAGCTGTATTACCTAACCACTGTACCACCAGTGCTCCAAGAATATCATCACAAGATGTATGGAATTACCACTCACCTTTTTTTTTTTTTTAGAGCACTATCTATGAAACCCCAGAGTCCTCTATAACTGGAACTTCTTTATCTCAAAGAATATTGGTACTTAATTAAATCTAAGAAAATATCCAATGATTACTTCACTGAAGGAATTATTAATCTTTTTAAAACGCCACTTTCCCTAGTACATTTAAAATATGCTGCATTTTATTAAAAAAAAAAAAAACTTGGTTTACATATACCCAACCCAGTGCCATCGAATATAACCTGTCTATTTCAATAGTTACTTTTAAAATATCTACAACTTCCACTCACATGGAAACCCTGGTGGCATAGCGGTTAAGAGCTTGACTGCTAACCTAAACGTCAGCAGTTCAAATCCACCAGGTGCTCCTTGGAAATCCTAAGGGGCAGTTTTACTCTGTCCTATAGGGTCTCTATGAGTCAGAATTGACTCAATGGCAGCAGGTTTGTTTTTGTTTTTGTTTTCCACTTACATATTTTATCAAAATTACTTCTACTTGTCACTTGAAGGCATTTAATTTTAAAAGATAATACTTGTTTATGTGACTTAAATTCTACTGAAGATAATTTAAGAGTAGAGAGGGTCTACAAATAGATATGTCATCAATTAGCTATATTATCATTTGATACAATTATTTTGATGTGATATATAATAGATAACCCAAGTACCACAAGAGGCAAATTCATATCTTGCCAAGACACTAACCATCACTTTACAATTTATGTGTGTGTATACAATATATTTTTTCTTATACAATATACTATATTCAGAACAGTTAGGACAGTTGAGGAGGTGGAGTCAACATGGTGCTATAGACAGAACCACCATGCCATCCCTCCACAGCAGAAACCTAAGTAAAGCAGAGACAACATCAATCCTGGAACTCTAAGCATCAACCAAAAATATCCAAACCCATTGCCATTGAGTTGATTCTGACTCATAGCAACATTATAGGACAGAGTAGAACTGCCCTATGTGGTTTCCAAGGAGTGCCTGGAAGATTGAAACTACTGACCTTTTGGTTAGCAGCCATAGCTCTTAACCATTACACCACCAGGGTTTCCATCTAAGCATCAAAAGAAGAGGTAAAAAACTCAACCAAGCTCTGAATGGAATAAGAAACTGACAGAGAACAGAGAGGAAGGAGAGATACAAACAAAGGTCCCCTACCAGCTAATGTAGCATAGATTTGCCATCTTGTACTCCTGTCAGAGGTCATCTGTCAGGGAATACAGGAAAGCTTCATGGAGCTCCCAGCCAGAGACAGAGCATCTGGTAACCAGTGATATATGCTCTCCCATTCCCCACCCTTCCTCCCTCTGCTTGGCCTCTGCCACTTCCTATACACCAATAAAGAGAACAACTAAAAGGAAATCGGGGGGAGGGGGGAATACCATTTATAATAGCCCCTAAAAAAATAAAATACTTAGAAATAAATCTAACCAGGGATGTAAAAGACCTATACAAAGAAAACTACAAAACACTAATGCAAGAAACCAAAAGAGATCTTCATAAATGCAAAAACATACCACGCTCATGGACAGGTAAACTCAACATTGTGAAATTGTCAATTCTACTCAAAGCAATTTACAAATACAATGTAATTCCGATCCAAATATCAACAACATTCTTTAAGGAATTGGAAAAATAAATTAATAACTTTATATGGAAAGAGAAGAAGTCCCAGATAAGTAAAGTACAACTGAAGAAGAATAAAGTAGGAGGACTCGCACAACCTGACCTCAGAACCTAGTATACAGCTCCGGTAGTCAAAAAAGCCTGATACTGGTACAATGACAGGTATATTGACCAATGGAACAGACTTGAGAACCCAGATGTAAATCCATTCACCTAGAGTCCCCTGATCTTCGACAACAGCCCAAAGTACATCAAATGGGGAAAGAGTCTTTTTAACAAACAGTGCTGGCAAAATTGGATGTCCATCTGCAAAAAAATGAAACAGGGCCCATACCTCACACCATACACCAAAACTAACTCAAAATGGATCAAAGACCTAAATATAAAGTGAAAACTGCAAAGATCATAGAAGAAAAAAAATAGGATCAACACTGAGGCCCTAATACACAGCATTAGCAGGCTATAAACCATAACCAACAACACACAAACTCCAGAATATAAGCTAGATAACTGGTATCTTCTAAAATGTAAACACTTATGCTCATCAAAAGACTTCACCAAAAGAATAGAAAGGGAGCCTACAGACAGGGAAAAAAAATTGGGGCTATTACTAATCAGGCAAAGGTCTAATCTCTAAAACCTACAGGAAAATCTAATACCTCTACAACAAAAAGAGAATCTAATAAAAAAATGGTCAAAGAAAATTAACAGACACTTCACCAAAGAAGACAATCAAGTGGCTAACAGACACATAAGCAAATGCTTATGATCACTAGCCATTAGAGAAATGCAAATCAAAACCACAATGAGATACCATGTTACTCCGACGTTACTGGCAGGAATCAAAAAAACAGAAAATAACAAATGTTGGAGAGGCTGTGGGGAGATTGGAACTTTTATGCACTGCTAGTAGGAATGCAAAATGATACAACCATTTTGAAAAACGATACGGCACTTCCTTAGAAAGCTGGAAATAGAAATACTGTATGGCCCCGCAATCCCACTCCTAGGAATATATCCTAGAGAAATAAGAGTGGTCACATGAATAGACATATGCACACACATGTTCACCGCAGCACTGTTCACAATAGCAAAAAGATGGAAACAACCTAGATGCCTATCAATAGATGAATGTATAAACAAAGTGTGGTACATACACACAATGAAATACTATTCAACGATAAAGAATAATGATGAATCTGCAAAGCATCTCACAGCATGGATGAATTTGGAAGACGTCATGCAGAGTAAACCAAGTCAATCACAAAAGGAAAAAATATTGTATGAGACCACTACTCTAAAAGATCTTGAAAAGGTTTACACACAAAAAGAAGCAGTGTTTGATGGTTATGAAGGAGGGGAGTGGTGGGGATGGAAAAACACTAAATAGACAATAAAAAAGTGGTAACTTTGGTGAAGGGTGAGACAGTACACAATACTGGGGAAGCCAGCACAATTTGTATAAGGCAATGTCATGGAAGCTCCATAGACACATCCAAGCTCCCTGAGGGACAGAATTGGTGGGCTGAGGGCTCTGGGGACTATGGTCCAGGGGGACACCTAGCTCAACTGGCATAACATAGTTTATAAAGAAAATGTTCTACTTTCTACTTTGCTGAGTAGCATCTGGGGTATTAAAAGCCTGTGAGCAGCCATCTAGGATACTCCATTGGTCCCACCCCTTAGCGACCAAGGAGAATGAAGAAAACTAAAGATAAAAGGGAAAAAATTAGTCCAAAGGGCTAATGGACCACATCTACCACGGCCTCCACAAGACTGAGTCCAGCACAACTAGACCGTACCCAGCTACCACCACTGACTGCTCTGGATCACAATAAAGGGACCTGGAAAGAGCTAGAAGAAAATGTAGGACAAAATTCTAACTCCCAAAAGCAAAGACCAGACTTACTGGCCTGACAGAGACTGAAGAAAACCCAAGAGTACAGACCCTGGGCACCCTTTTAGCTCATAATGAAATCACTCCCGAGGTTCATCCTTCAGCCAAAGATTAGACAGGCCCATAAAACAAAACGAGACTAAAGGGACACAGCAGCCCAAGCGGAAAGGACTAGAAGGCTGGAAGGGAGAGGAAAGTCAGGAATAGGGAACCCAAATTCAAGAAGGGAACCTTGACATGACATGGGGCTGTTAACAAATGTTATAAAACAGCATGTGTACTAACTGTTTAATGAGAAGCTAGTTTCTTCTGTAAACTGCCTAAAGTACAACAATAAAATAACAAGAACACAGAAGAAAAAAAAAAGAGTAGTTGAAAAACTCAGTGCCATTACCAACATTTAGCAAGATACAGGTGTTTATACTGATGATACTGAAGCAAGAGTGTTTTGAAATGTCAGAATTTCGGAAGTAAGATTCTGTTATCACTTATATTACCTATTATCATTCCTTCCCTCCTTCCCCTACCCAAGAAAATCAGATAAAAAATGGTGTTTTTACTACTTCCTTTAAACTTCAAGGAAAGTTCCTTACTCTTAATAACTATGGTTTGGTGATTAAATGGGTCTTGAAGAAATTATTGACTTATAAATATAAGTTCCTTCATACCATATAACATTATAAAAAATTTGTCTCAAATATTAATAAAGATGCTTACAAATAAAAAGATGCCCAGAAAATAACGTTTAAAGGAATAACCAAATTACAAGGATACGAACAGTATTATTCCATTGTTGATTTTTTAAGACTCCATGTGAAATAGAAAATCAGAATAATGCACAGCAAAATGGTAACAGAGGATATCCCGTGGTAAGATTAGAGCTGCTTTTACTTTATTCATTTTATAAAGCATGTATTTTTTATTAAAATAAAAAAATCAAAATAAATAATTAAAAATATATTGATTAGTCTGATCAATTTCTGACTGAAAAGTCTCTGTCCTCATCTAAAATGGCCTTAAAGTTATCAATGTGCTCTTACGCCCCTGAAGTTGGATGACTTTGAATCTAGTGCCAACATCACTGACTCCTGGGATGGTATTGGTCACGCTCTTTCACCACTCTGTGTTTTAAGACTCATTCCAGTAACAGCTTTCTATGATGCTGTGACATTACTTCATCTATCCAGTGGTTATAATTCATTCTCCTCCTATTTGGGAGAAGAAACCAACTCTAACTAGAAAAGAAATGTGACAAGGAAAACTTGATAAAGTTAAATAATTGAGTTGCAATTTAGAAACCATATTCAACAAACCACCTTTCGACTATAAGAAATGTATGGGTTTTTCTGATTCAAATATTTAAATCTGATCAACTTCTAGATAAAATCTTAAAAATCAAAAATGAAGAGGAGAAAAAGGGAATCTTTATTCACCCCTGATTTGCAAACAATACAAATTTACTCTTTAGAATGTTTTAATTCTCCTGGAATCCAGATGTCTGGGACCAGTGGAGTCGGGGTGACCCATCCAGGCCATTGCCCTGAGATCTTCTTTTGAACAACCTTGAGCCTTGAGAAAAATGGTTTACTAAAGTCACCTTTAAGTGGAACAATAGCCTAGTAGGTAACTTAGTAAAACCATTTTGCCTTAGGCATTGGTCTCCTTTGAGGAATTATCTATGTGCAGCCAGATTCAGGAAACCATGGTGGCGTAGTGTTTCAGTACTATGGCTGGTAACCAAAGAGTTGACAGCTTGAATCCACCAAGGCACTCCTTAGAAGCTCTACAGGGCAGTTCTATTCTGTCATATATATAGGGCTGCCATTGAAGACACTGGTGGTGTAGTGGTTAAGTGCTATGGCTGCTAACAAAAAGGTCACCAGTTCAAATCTGCCAAGCGTTCCTTGGAAACTCTATGGGGCAGTTCTACTCTGTCCTATAGGGTCGCTATGAGTAGGAATCGACTCGATGCAGTGTGTTTACGAGTCAGAATTGACTTGATGGCAACCTTTTTTTTTTTTAAGTCAGTTTCAGGAAATAGAAACTCCAGGGTGGGACTGGGACTGGAAGTGTGTTTTAGGGTAAATTACTGTTATGCGGAGCCCTGGTGCTGCAGTGGTTAAGACCTTGGCTGCTAACCAAAAGGTCGGCAGTTTGAATCAACCTGCCACCCACTGGAAACCCTATGAGGCAGTTCTACTCTGTTCTTTAGCGCTGACTATGAATTGGAATTGACTCAAAGGCAACAGGTTTTTGTCGTTATGTAAGCACTGTTCCCCAGCCCTTTTCCATGGCAATGTCTATAAGATAAAAAAAAAAAAAGATAGGGTATAAGAATTTATGGATGTTCTTTCATCTCTGAAACATTTTTGACTTCCTAGTCGAAATGTTACCTCGATTTTCAAATTGTATATTAAAGAAACTTCAATCAATTTCTATTATTGGATTAATATGATCTTTGTGTTAACAAGTGTAATAAAAATACATACATGCCTACATACAAAACAAAAAAATGCACCTACCTCTATATAATGAGGAAACCCTGGTGGTATAGTGGTTAAGAGCTATGGCTGCTAACCAAAAGGTCAGCACTTCAAATTCACCAGGCACTCCTTCGAAACTCTGTGGGGAAGTTCCACTCTGTACAATAGGATCACTATAAGCCATACTTCATACAATAGCAACAAGTCTATATAACGAGTGGTCTTTTTTAAAATACTAAGCAAAAGAACAAGAGTGAAACTATCAGCCTTTGTGAAAAATAACTTTTCAGGACCAAATTATCTTCTCCTTGCAAAGTATAAAAGAATTTAACTCCCTGGCAAAACCTTAGTGGCTGGCCTATTTAAATGAAGGTTAAGTCTTATCTGCCTAAATATTCTTCTTCCACAGATTTTAATCATACTATTCAGTTGGGCTTTCTTTTCTCCAACATAGACCAGGCAATTCAAACACATTGTCTGGCTATAAAAAAAGGACACCTTTCTGTTTTAGTCTCAGTATTTGTTATCTCCCTACAGGAAAAGAAACTCAACTTCAAATGGATTTAAGAAATTGAGGTCACATACCTATCACTTCATCAGATCTCTTTTTCCCAACCTGTACCTTCATTTTAAATGTTTAAAACCTCAAGAGTTGAACAAAGTAGAAGGTCTCACTCTACCTTATTTTAGAACCTGTTATACTGCCACAGCAGTCAAAACAGAGTGGTACTGGTACAACAACAGAGACATAGACCAATGGAACAGAATTGAGATTCCAGAAATAATTTTTTTTTTTTTTATATTTGACAAAGGCCCAAAGTCAGTTAAAATGGGGAAAAGACAGTCTTTTTCACAAATGGTGCTAGCATAACTGGATATCCACCTGCAAAAAAATTTAAAAAGACCCATACCTCACACCATGCACAAAAACTAACTCAAAATGGATCAAAGACCTAAATATAAAATCTAAAACAATAAAGATCATGGAAGAAAAAACAGGGACAACATTAGGAGCCCTAATACATGGCATAAACAGTATACAAAACATTACCAAAAACACAGAAGAGGAACTAGATAACTGGGAGCTCCTAAAAATCAAACACCTATGCTCATCCAAAGACTTCACCAAAAGAGTAAAAAGATTACCCACAGATTGGGAAAAAGTTTTTAGCTATGCCATTTCTGATCAGCACCTGATCTCTAAAATCTACATGATACTGCAAAAACTCAACTACAAAAAGACAAATAACCCAATTAAAAAATGGGCAAAAAATATGAACAGACACTTCCCTAAAGAAGACATTTAGGTAGATAACAGATACATGAGGAAATGCTCACGATCATTAGCCATTAGAGAAATGCAAATCAAAACTACAATGAGATTGTGCCTCACTCCAACAAGGCTGGCATTAATCCAAAAAACACAAAATAATAAATGTTGGAGAGGTTGTGGAGAGACTGGAACACTTATATGCTGCGGGTGGGAATGTAAAAGGGTATAACCACTTTGGATATCAATTTGGAACCTCTTTAAAAAGCTAGAAATAAAACTAACCTATGATCCAGCAATCCCACTTTTTGGAATATATCCTAAAGAAATAAAAGCCTTTACATGAACAGATATATGCACACCCATATTCATAGTCACTTTGTTTACAATAGCAAGGAGATGGAAGCAACCAAGCAACCAAAGTGCCCATCAATTGATGAATAGTTAAATAAATTATGGTATATTCACACAGCAGAACACTATGCATCGATAAAGAACAGTGATGAATCTGTGAAACATTTCATAACATGGAGGAATCTGGAAAGCATTATGCTGAGTGAAATCAGTCAGCTGCAAAAGGACAAATATTGTATAAGGCCACTATTATAAGAACTTGAGAACTAGTTTAAACAAAGAAGAATATATTCTTTGATGGTTACAAGGGGAGGGGGAGGGATATTCACTAATCAGGTAGTAGGTAGGAACTAATTTAGGTGAAGGGAAAGATAACACAATACAGGAGAGGTCAGCACAACTGGACTAAACCAAAAGCAGTTTTTTGAATAAACTGAATGCTTTGAAGGCCAGAGTAGCAGGGGCGGGAGTTTGGGGACCATGGTCTCAGGGGACAACTAAGTCAATTGGCATAATAAAATCTATTAAGAAAACAATCAGTATCTCACTTTGGAGAGCGGCGTCTGGGGTCTTAAACGCTAGCAAGAGGCCATCTAAGATGCATCAATTGGTCCCAAGCCACCTGGAGCAAAGGAGAATGAAGAACACCAAAGACACAAGGTAATTATGAGCCCAAGAAACAGAAAGGACCACATAAACCAGAGACTACATCAGCCTGAGACCAGAAGAACTAGATGGTGCCTGGCTATAACCAATGACTGCCCTGACAGGGAACACAACAGAGAACCCCTGAGGGAGCAGGAGAGCAGTGGGATGCAGAACCCAAATTCCCTTAAAAAGACCAGATTTAATGGTCTGACTGAGACTAGAAGGACCCTGAAGTCTTGGTCCCCAGACCTTCTCTTAGCCCAAGACAGGGGCCATTCTGAAAGCCAACTCTTTAGACAGGGATTGGACCGGACAATGGGATAAGAAATGACACTGGTGAAGAATGAGCTTTATGGATCAAGTAGACACATGAGACTATGTTGGCATCTCCTGTTTGGAGGGAAGATGAGAGGGCAGAGGGGGTCAGAAGCTGGCCAAATGGACACTAAAAGAAAGAGTGGAGGGAAGGAGTTTGCTGTCTCATTAGGGGGAAAGCAATTAAGAGTATATAGCAAGATGTATATAAATTTTTGTAGGAGAGACTGGCTTTATTTGTAAACTTTCACTTAAAGCACAATCACAAAAAAAAACTCAAGAATTAACTGCATATATATATACATTTAAATAAGGTCAGTCATTTTAGATCTAGTGCCAACCAATTTGGGGGAGATGGTAAAATAGCTCAGAAAAAGGCAGAATAGAGGAATATCTTTATATATCAATAGTCATAGTTGCCTTCCTCATTCACCAGTATTTCTGTACAGAGGAAATTAAAATATAAGTAGGTATAGAAAATGGAGAAAGCATGAAAGAGTAACATTATATATCTTTGAGGTGTGACATTATGTAAAAAGGAGAATGCTGTTTGCCTTGGTACTGATGCCACTTAATTACTGGTGGATTGATCTTTTCTAAGTCACAGCTTCTCCTCCAACGAAAATAATAACAACAGCTTAATTGGGTTATGTTGCTGTTTTGTTGTTAGTTGCTGTCCAGTCAGTTCCAGCTCATAGAGACCCCATGTACAACAGAATGAAATACTTCTTGGTCCTGTGCCATCCTCACAATCATTCTTATGCTTGAGTCCACTGTTTTTTGTTTGTTTGTTTTTTTAATAATTTTTATTATGCTTTAAGTGAGAGTTTATAAATCAAGTCAGCCTCTTACATAAAAACATTATATACACCTTGCTACATACTCCCAATTACTCTCCCCCTAATGAGACAGCCCACTCTCTCCCTCCACTCTCTCTTTTCGTGTCTATTTTGCCAGCTTCTAACCCTCTCTACCCTCTCATCTCCCCTCCAGGCAGGAGATGCCAACATAGTCTCGTGTTCACCTGATCCAAGAAGTTCACTCCTCACCAGCATCCCTCTCCAACCCATTGTCCAGTCCAATCCATGTCTGAAGAGTTAGCTTTGGGAATGGTTCCTGTCCTGGGCCAACATAAAGGTCTGAGAGCCATGACCACCGGGATCCTTCCAGTCTCAGTCAGACCATTAAGTCTGGCCTTTTAATGAGAATTTTGGGTCTGGAACCCACTGCTCTCCTGCTCCCTCAGGGGTTCTCTATTGTGTTCCCTGTCAGGGCAGTCATCAGTTGTAGCCAGGCACCATCTAGTTCTTCTGGTCTCAAAATAATGTAGTCTATGGTTCATGTGGCCCTTTCTGTCTCATAGGCCCGTAATTACCTTGTGTCCTTGGTGCTCTTCATTCTCCTTTGATCCAGGTTGGTTGAGACCAATTGATGCATCTTAGGTGGCCTCTTGCTAGCGTTTAAGACCCCAGACACCACTGTTGAAACTGGGATGCAGAATGTTTTCTTAATAGATTTTATTATGCCAGTTGACTTAGATGTCACCTGAAATCATGGCCCCCAAACCCCTCCTGCTACACTGGCCTTCAAAGCATTCAGTTTATTCAGGAAACTTCTTTGCTTTTGGTTTAGTCCAGTTGTGCTGACCTCCCCTGTATTATGTGTCGTCTTTTCCTTCACCTAAAGTAGTTCTTATCTACCATCTAATTAGTGAATACCACTCTCCCACCTTCCCTCCCTCCCTCCTCTCATAACCACAAAAGAATGTTTTCTTCTCAGTTTAAACTGTTTCTCAAGTTCTTATAATAGTGGTCTTATGCAATATTTGTCCTTTTGCAACTGATTTCACTCAGCATAATGCCTTCCAGGTTCTTCCATGTTATGAAATGTTTCACAGATTCCTCACTGTTCCTTATTGATGTGTACATAGTATTCCATTGTGTGAATATACCATAATTTATTTATCCATTCATCTGTTGATGGGCACCTTGGTTGATTCCATCTTTTTGCTGTTTAAACCCTGCTGCAATATCGTGGGTGTGTATATATCTGTTCTTGTAAAGGCTCTTATTTCTCTAGGATATATTCCAAGGAGTGGGATTGCTGGATAGTATGGTAGTTCTATTTTTAGCTTTTTAAGGAAGTGTCAAATCGATTTCCAAAGTAGTTGTACCTTTTGACATTCCCACCAGCAGAGTAGAAGTGTTCCAATCTCTCCACAGACTCTCCAACATTTATTATTTGTGTTCTTTGGATTAATTCCAGCCTTCTTGGAGTGAGATGAAATCTCATTGTAGTTTTAATCTGCATTTCTCTAATGGCTAATGATCGTGAATATTTCCTCATGTATCTGTTAGCTGCCTGAATGTCTTCATTAGTGAAGTGTCTATTCATATCTTTTGCCCATTTTTTAATTGGGTTGTCTTTCTGTAGTTGGGTTTTTGCAGTCTCATGCAGATTTTAGAGATTAGGTGCTGATTGGAAATGGCACAGCTAAAAACTTTTTCCCAGTCTATAGGTAGTCTTTTTACTCTTTTGGTGACATCTTTGGATGAGCATAGGTGTTTGATTTTTAGGCGCTCCCAGTTATCTACTTTTTCTTCTGCATTCTTAATAATGTTTAGTATACTGTTTATGCCATGCATTAGGGCTCCTATTTTTTCTTCCATGACCGTTTTAGATTTTATATTTAGGTCTTTGATCCATTTTGAGTTAGTTTTCGTGCATGGAGGGAGGTATGGGTCTTCTTTCATTTTTTTGCAGGTGGATATCCAGTTATGCCAGCACCATTTGTCTTTTCCCCATTAACTGTTTTGGGGCCTTTATCAAATATCAACTGCTCATATGTGGATGGATTTATGTCTGGGTTCTCAACTCTGTTCCATTGGTCCATGTATCTGTTGTTGTAGCAGTACCAGGCTGTTTTGACTACTGTGGCAGTATAAAAGTTTCTAAAATCAGGTAAAGTAAGGCCTGCCACTTTGTTCTTCTTTTTCAGTAATGCCTTATTTATCCGGGGCCTCTTTCTCTTCCATATGAAGTTAGTGATTTGTTTCTCCTTCTCATTGGGGTTTGAATCGTAATTGCATTAAATGTTTAGATCACTTTTGGTAGAATGGACATTTTTATAATCTTAAGTCTTCCTATCCATGAGCAAGGTACATTTTCCACGTATGTAAATCTCTTTTGGTTTCTTGAAGAAGTGTACTGTAGTTTTCTTTGTATAAGTCTTTCACATCTTTGGTAAAATTTATTTCTAAGTATTTTATTTTCTTGGGGGCTACTGTAAATGGCATTGATTTGGTGATTTCCTCTTCGATGTTCTTTTTGTTGGTGCAGAGGAATCCAACTGATTTTTGTATGTTTATCTTGTATCCTGATACTCTGCTGAACTCTCCTATTAGTTTCAGTAGTTTTCCTGAGGATTCCTTAGGGTTTTCTGAGTATAAGATCATGTCATCTGCAAATAGAGATACTTTTACTTCTTCCTTGCCAATCTAGATGCCCTTTATTTCTTTATCTAGCCTAATTGCTCTGGCTAGGACTTCCTGCACAATGTTGAATAAGAGTGGTGACAAAGTGCATCCTTGTCTGGCTCCTGATCTCAATGGGAATGCTTTCAGGGTCTCTCCATTTTAGGTTGATGTTGGCTGTTGGCTTTGGATAAATGCCCTTTATAAGGTTCAGGAATTATTCTTCTATTCCTATCTTGCTGAGAGTTTTTATCATGAATGTGTGTTGAACTTTGTCAAATGCCTTTTCTGCATCAATTGATAAAATCATGTGATTCTTGTCTTTTGTTTTATTTATGTGGTGGATTACATTAATTGTTTTTCTAATGTTGAACCATCCCTGCATACCTGGTATGAATCCCACTTGGTCATGGTGAATTATTTTTTTGATATGTTGTTGGATTCTATTGGCTAGAATTTTGTTGAGGATTTTTGCATCTAAGTTCATGAGGGATATAGGCCTATAATTTTCTTGTGGTGTCTTTACCTGTTTTTGGTATCAGGGATATGGTGGTGTCATAGAATCATTTGGGGAGTTTTCCGTCCTTTTCTATGCCTTGAAATACCTTTATTAATAGTGGTGTTAACTTTTCTCTGGAAGTTTGGTAAAACTCTGCAGTGAAGCAGTCCAGGCTAGAGTTTTTTTTGTTGTTGTTGGGAGTTTTTTGATTAACTTTTCAATCTCTTCTTTTTTTATGGCTCTATTTAGTTGTTCTACCTCTGTTTGTGTTAGTTTAGGTAGGTAGTGTGTTTCTAGGAATTTATCCATTTCTTCCAGGTTTTCAAATTTGCTAAAGTACAATTTTTCATAGTAATCTGATATGATTCTTTTAATTTCATTTGGGTCTGTTGTGATATCGTCCATCTCATTTCTTATTTGGGTTATTTGCTTCCTCTCCCATTTTTCTTTTGTCAGTTCGGCTAGTGGTTTATCAATTTTGTTGATTTGTTCAAAAAACCAGCTTTTGGTCTTGTTAATTCTTTCAACTGCTTTTCTGTTTTCTATTTCATTTAGTTCAGCTCTAATTTTTATTATTTGTTTTCTTCTGGTGCCTGTGGGTTTCTTTTTTTGCTCTCTTTCTATTTGTTCAAGTTGTAGGGATAATTCTTTGATTTTTGGCCCTTTCTTCTTTTTGGATGTGTGCATTTATTGATATAAATTGGCCTCTGAGCACCACTTTTGCTGTGTCCCAAAGGTTCTGATAGGATGTGTTTTCATTCTCATTGGATTCTATGAATTTCTTTATTCCATCCTTAAGGTCTTCTATAGTCCAGTCTTTTTTGAGCAGGTTATTGTTCAGTTTCCAAGTGTTTGATTTCTTTTCCTGCTTTTCCTGTTATTGATTTCCACTTTTATGGCCTTATGGTCAGAGAAGATGCTTTGTAATATTTCAGTGTTTTGGATTCTGCTAAGGCTTGCTTTCTGACCTAATATGTGGTCTATTCTAGAAAATTTTCCATGTGCACTAGAAAAGAAAGTATACTTGGTTGCTGTCAGGTGGAGTGTTCTTCATATGTCTCTGAAGTCAAGTTGGTTGACTGTGGCATTTAGATCTTCCGTGTCTTTATTGAGCTTCTTTCTGGATGTCCTGTCCTTCACCAAAAGTGGTCTGTTGAAGTTTCCTGGTATTATTATGGAGCCATCTCACTTTTCAATGCTGATAGAGTATGTTTTATGTATCTTGTAGCCCTATCATTGGGTGCATAAATATTTAATATGGTTATATCTTCTTGGTGTATTGTCCCTTTAATCATTATATAGTGTCCTTCCTTATCCTTTCTGATGGATTTAACTTTAAAGTCTATTTGGTCAGAACTTAATATTGTCACTCCTGCTCTTTCTTGAGTGTTGTTTGTTTGATATATTTTTTTTCCATCCTTTGAGTTTTAGTTTGTTTGTGTCTCTAAGTCTAAGGTGTGTCTCTTATAGGCAGCATATAGACAGATCTTGTTTTTTATTCCATTCTGCCACTCCCTGTCTCTTTATTGGTGCGTTTAGTCCATTTACATTCAGGGTAATTATGGATAGGTATGAATTTTTTTTTTTATGAATTTAGTGTTAGTGCTATCATTTTGATTTCTTTATTTCTGTGTTGTTGACAGTTTCTTTTTCCCACTGGATTTTATGTGCTGAGTAGATTATCTTTATATATTGTCCTTTCCTCATATTTGTTGTCTTGATTTTGTTTCTGCTGAGTCTCTGTTTTTTTCTTGTATTTTATTTTGATGAGTAGGATAGTTTGTCTCCTTTGTGTTTACCTTATTATTTGCCCCTATTTTTCTAAATTTAAACCTAACTTTTATTTCTTTGTATCGCCAATATCTTCCTCTCCAAATGGAAGGTGTATGATTACATTTCTTAGTCCCTTTTTATTATTCTAATGTGGTCTTCTTTTATATAATAACATCGCTGTTACCCTGTTTTGAGCTTTTTTTTTTTTTTTTTAATAATCTTGCTTTATTTTTTTTTGATTTCCCTGTCTGGGTTGACTTCTGGTTGCTCTGCCCAGTTTTCTAGTCTTGGGTTGATACCTGATATTATTGATTTTCTAACCAAAGAACTCCCTTGAGTATTTCTTGTAGTTTTGGTTTGGTTTTTATGAATTCCCTAAGCTTGTGTTGATCTGGAAATGCCTTAATTTCACCTTCATATTTAAGAGACAGTTTTGATGGATATATGATTCTTGGCAGGCAATTTTTTTCCTTCAATTTTTTAAATATGTCATCCCATTGCCTTCTTGCCTGCATGGTTTCTGCCGAGTAGTCCAAGCTTATTCTTATTGGCTCTCCTTTGTAGGTGACTTTTCATTTATCCCTTGCTGCTCTTATAATTGTCTTTTATCTTTGGTTTTGGCAAGTTTGATTATAATATGCCTTGGTGACTTTCTTTTAAGATCTACCTTATGTGGAGTTCGATGAGTATCTTGGATAGATATCTTCTCATCTTTCACAGTATCAGGGAAGTTTTCCGCCAACAAATCTTCAACAATTTTCTCTGTATTTTCTGTTATCCCTGCCTGTTCTGGTACTCCAATCACTCGTAGGTTATTTCTCTTGATAGAGTCCCACATGATTCTTGAGGTTTCTTCATTTTTTTTTTAATTCTTTTATCTGATTTTTCTTCAAATATATTAGTGCCTAGTGATTTGAGTTCAGAAATCATAGCTTCTACTTGCTCAATTCTGCTCATCTGACTTTCTATTGAGTTGTCTACTTCTGTAATTTTATTGTTAGTCTTCTGAATTTCCTATTGCTATCTGTCTATGGATTTTTCCAGCTTATTAAACTTTTCATTATGTTCCTGAATAATCTTTCTAATTACTTCAGTTGCTTTTTCTGTGTGTTCCTTGGCTTGTTCTGCATATTGTCTCATTTCCTTTGTGATGTCTTGAAGGTTTCTGTATATTAAACTTTTGTATTCTGTATCTGGTAATTCCAGGAATGCACTTTCATCTAGAAGATCCCTGAGTTCTTTGTTCTGAGAGCCTGTCGAGGTGATCATGGTCTGTTTCTTTATGTGACTTGATACTGAGTGTTGTCTCCGAGCCATCTATAAGTTATTGTATTAGTTTATGCTTGCTTACTGTGTCGTAGCTTCTTGTTTTGTTTTGTTTTGGTATACCGCTATGGGTTGCTTGAGTGAGCTAGCTTGATTATTTTCACCTTTGGAGCTCTTACGTCCTGTCCCCAGATGGCTAAAGCTGTTATCAGGTATATCAGTCTAGGAATGCATTCAGTTTTCTTGTATGAATTCAGCTCAGGCTTCCAGGCAGCTGATCATCAAGTGTGTGGTGCAGGCCCTGTCTTAAAGTCTTATAGGGGCAGGGGTGATTGGCTTATATACTGGTATCTGATTGCAGTGGGGGGTCACGCTCTGAACAAGGCAAGTGTCTGAGAACCGAGCCCCGAGTGTCTCTGAGGGAAGTGCGTCCCTGTTCCCTAAAGTGTGCAGGTGGGTGGGTTCTGCAGACAGACCATGGGCACCAAAAGTTTTTGGTTGTAAGGGCTCAGAGGTATCAGTTATCTTTGGAGCCTTGTTGCAGGTGGCTGGGTGACCTGAGTGGAGCTACAGTCATTAGGTCCCTGATGTTTAATAGGCAAAGCAATGTCAAATATCAAACACCCACCTCTCCACTGCACAGCTGAAATGTTTGGAGTCTGCCAACAAGGACCTATTCTCCCAAAATAGTTCCACCCAGGTCCACGCAGAAAGGAAATGTACTCGAAGTCCATGAACAGTTTATGCCTGGACAGGAGCTGCTTCTGTCCTGAGCTTCCCCAGTTAGTGGAGCTAGCAAATTATCTTTTCCCCGAAATGCAGGTTTTTTCCTTCCCCAAGGCTGGGAGGATGGCTCTAGGTGCTCAACAGTGCCTATGTGAGGCCCAGGTTATTCAGCCACTGAAGCCGGTTTGCGGGGGTTGGGGGACATGTTAAAATATACTGAAGTACTTAGCTTTTGTCGGGAGTGCCGCTCCTCTCAGGTTCCGGAGGTGTGAGTAGGCTGTGTGGCTGGCTGCTTCTCCCTGAAAAAAACTGTGGCTGAACACTAGTACCAGCCCACCGCGGCTGCTCTGGGAATGGTGCCTGAGGGCTCCCCATGATTCAGGTCCGGTAACTGCTCTCCACTTCTAAACGGTCCCTTCCTCTCCCTGCCACTCCGTTCGTTTTCTAAGCTTGCCTTTGAAGCTCAGCGTTCCCAGCTTGTCACAAATATACTCGTTTCACTTGTTTTTTCGGGTCTTTGTTGTAAAGAGGGCTCACCGGAAGCGTCTGTCTATTCCACCATCTTGGCTCCGCCTCTGAGCCTATTGTTTTACCCACTGTGTCAGTCCATCTCATTGAGGGTCTTCCTCTTTTTCACTGACCTTTTGCTTTACCAAGCATGATGTCCTTCTCCAGAGATGAATCCACCCTGATAACATGTCCAAAGTATGTGAGATGAAGTCTTGTCATCTTTGCTTCTAAGGAGCATTCTGGCTATACTTCTTCCAAGACAGGTTTGTTCCTTCTTTTGGCAGCCATGGTATATTCAACATTCTTTGCCAACACCATAATTCAAAAGCATCAATTCTTCTTCAGTCTTCAGATTACAATGAGCCATAAATGAGCTAATGATTCTACAGTACTTAGAAAAGCACAGAAAAGAGCAAGAACTCAGAAATGGTAGGTTATGCTAGTGGTACTTAGAATGATGTGTTAGAAAGAGTGGTAATAATCCTATTGTTTGTTGTAGTCATGAAGTGAGAGTGATTATGGAGGATTGCAGGAGTGGCAGTCATACTGGGAGTTTGTTTACCAGTAATTATGTACTGATTGTATGGACATTCCTGAAAACAAAGGGAGGACCTAATCCAATCAAAAGAGCCTTGGTGGCACCATGGTTAATCTGTAGGCTGGCTACAAACAGACTGACAGTTCAAACCCACCCAGTGGCTCTTAGGGAGAAAGCCCTGACGACCTGTTTCTGTAAAGATTACAGCCAAGAAAATCCTATGGGGCAGTTCGGCTCTGTCTCCTGGGGTCAGTATGGGTCAGAACAGACTTGACAGTACCCAACAACAATCCAATCAAGCCCGATATCAGGCTCAACAAACTACGGCCCACTTCCTGGATGTTAAGAATATTTTTTACATTTGTAAATGGCTATATTTTAAATGGCTGTATTAAAAACAAAACAAAAGGTTGCCTTCTTGTCAATTCTGACTCATGGTGACCACATGTGTTACAGAGCAGAACTGAGCTCCACAGAGTTTTCTTGGATGTAATCTTTTCAGAAGCCAGTTGCCAGGCCTTTTTTCCTTGGAGCTTCAGGGTGGATTCCATCCACCAACTTTAGGTCAGTCAAGCACAAACCATTTGTGCCAGACAAGCACTAAGGTCATACATAATATCCTCTATTTTGCCTCTTGGATACAAACCTAAAATACTATCCAGTCTTTTACAGAGGTGCTCTGGTAGCAGAATAATGAAAGCACTTGGCTGCTAACTGAAACGTTGGTGGTTCAAACCCACCAGGTGCTCCATGGGAGACTGCTTCCATAAAAATTTACAGCCTTGTGAACCCTAAGGAGCAGTTCTTCTGTCCTATACAGGGTCGGGAATGTACTCAAAGGCAGTAGGTTTGGCTTTAGTAGTCCTTTACAGGAAAAGTTTGCTGACCCCTTCCCTATATTCTTCATTACTGTAAGATTCTCAGAACATCCCTTATCATCTAAACCAACTTGTCCAAATGGTTCTGCATATCTCCTAATCTGACCAAATTTTACAACCCATTACAAGACCCTGTATGCTCAGCTAAATTCCGTAAACTTTCAATGTCTTTTTTGAATATTTTCCTCATCTTCTTGATTTCTTCTGAAGACATAGATTCTTCTGTTTTCTGTCTTGCGTAGCTGGTGCCTCTAAGCCTAAAAAAAAAACATCAGTTACCTTCAGGTTAACTCTGATTCTTGGTGACCCCGTGTGTGTCACAGTAGAATGGTGCTCTATAGGGTTTTCAATGGCTGATTTTTTGGAAGTAGATTGCCAAGTCTTTCTTCTGAGGTACCTCTGGGCAAACTCAAACTTCCAACCTTCTGATTAGCATCCAAGTGGATTAACCCTTTGCACTACCCAGGGACTCCATTTAGATAGTAAATGTAACCAACTGAAATACTCTGCTTAGAACTTTCCAATGATTACCCATTCTCACTTACAGGAAAATGCAGTCTTTTCATCATCTAAAAACCCTGTGTATTCTAGTCCTGCTTCATTTTCTATCTTTTTTCCCGCCATTTTTTCCCTTACTCACATCTCTCCAGCCACTCTGGCCTTTTTGTACACCTTGAACATGCCAAAAAAATCCCCAAAGGACTTTGTACTTACTCTTCTGTCTGCTTGGAAGTTTTTTCCCCCAGATAGCTATATGTCTAGCTTCTTCGTTTCTATCAAGCCCCCTAATAAACTTAAATAAAAATGCAATAAAATTACATCTCCATCCCATAACTCTCTATTCCTTTATTTCTTTACCCTACGTTTGCTTCTCATAGTGCTTCTCACTACCTGAAATAACTGTTTGTGTGTGCGTGTGTGTGTTATTATTCTTGTTGTATAGTAAGTACTCAATAAACAGTTAGTTTTACAAAATAATGAGTAACTGATTTAGTAGACTTAGTCATAGACGTTCTGGGGACATTTCAATAAAACTTGTTCACAAAATATTATATGACTTAATTTTTTATTTTAAATGTAATTAAGTTTTTATTTTATAAGTGATAGGAAATATGGTGGTAACATATTTAGGAAAATGATTCTACACCTACCTATCACTCAGAAAAAGTGAGGATCAGTATTTTGGTATATTTTATTTTTCTCATTTTACTATAAATATATCTGTGTATATATACACAAAGGAGACCTAGTAGTGTAGGGGTTAAGCTTTCAGCCACTAACCAAAAGGTAGGCAGTTCGAATCCACCAGACCCTCTTTGGGAATCCTATGGGGCAGTTCTACTCAGTCCTATGGAGTGGTGATGAGTTGGAATTGACTCAACAGCCATGGGTTTGATTTTTTCAGGTTTATATATACAAAACTGAGATTTTTATATGTACAATATTCTTTCCTGCCTTCTCAGCTGAAATGATATCATACGGATTCTGTATAAATTAATTTATCAGCCATATAATGATTCTGCCTTTATAAACACCAAGCTTGCTTGCTGTTACTTAATTTTCACTATTTAAAAAAATTCTAAGAAACCTCCTTATACATGAATCTTTATGCATACTTCCGATGTTATATTTAAGACAAATTACAACAGGGTGAATTACTGGGTTACAGAGTGGGGAATATTTTAAAGGTTCTTGATGCATATAATCAAATTAATGGCTATAAAATCTGTGGTACTTAGCATTCTTATAAGCAAAATCTGGTTCGCACCCCACTGCTAACCTCAGGGCTGTGGGTTCGAGCCAACCCAGCAGCTTCTCGGAAGAAAAGACCTGACAATCTGCTTCTTAAGATTACAGCCCAAAAAAAAAAAAAACACCTGTGGAACAGTTCTACTCTGTAACACGTGGGATTCGTATGGATAAAAATAGACTAGATAGCAACTAACAACAATAACATAAGCAAAATCTAAGAATTCAGACCTCGTCACACCTTGATAGTCCAGAATTCTTTATTCACTTAAAAAAAATATCGTGAATAACATAGACGGAAATGTGCTATCTGGTTGCTGTTTCAATGAAAATATTTTTTAATGCTATAGTTGGTTGACCAGTGTTTCACATATTTTGACATCAATTCTTAAGTCCATACCCAGGCTCCATTCTCCTGATTCTCAGGCAAGTCATATGTCCCGGAAGGTGGATTCTTGCTTCTGCCATAAGAAAGATATTCCATTTTATTCATTAGAACTGGCCGCTTGCCAGGCAACTCTATCATTCTTTTTCTAACATTGACTTGCCCCAGCGCTGTCTTGCAATTGATCCAGCCAACGCCTAATTAAAGGGGTGCGTACTGATGGTAAATAAGCCGCACTGTAATTTATAATGGCTTTATTATTTTTATTTGAAGACTTACTTACCTATGGGGAAATGAGATTCCTTCTCTGTGAATTCAGTGTCTCTATCAGAATCCTCAAATCAACCCAAATGGATTTACCACTTCGGTAAAGACATAATTTTATGTCTTGGATTTCCCAAGGCACCATAATTTATGCATAGACATAATAAACTGTTACTTGTTTTAATGTGATTTGCAGGCCAGTATTAAATCCTTCCTAACTAAAATTTGTTTTAATGTGATTTGCAGGCCAGTATTAAATCCTTCTTAACTAAAATTATTTAACTTACCTTCCACCTATCCCACTCTGTTGAGTCGATTCCGACTCATAGCAACCCTATGAGAAAGAGTAGAACTGCTCCACAGGGTTTCCAAGACTAAATCTTCATGGAAGCAGAATGTGGCATATTTCACCCAGGGAACGGCTGGTGGGCTTAATCTGCTGATGTTTTGGGTAGAAGCTGAGTGCTTAACCACCGTGCCACCAGGTCCACTTTACCTTCCACAGTATCTTAAATTTTACCTTTATAGAGACCCTTTAACTAATGAAGCTCAACACTTTCAGGTGTGTATCTGTAGTGCAGGGAACCAGTGTTAACACACGAAGCTCTTTTAACTCACTGTCAGCCCAGGTCTTTTTTGATGCATCCCTGATGGCACCATCTTTTCTGTTTTTCTTACCTTTTAATCAACTATCAGTAGATCCCACTGGTAGAATCTAACAGAAATCTACTTAAAAAAAAAGAGAGAGAGAGAGAGACTGGAAACATAATAATAAGCAGGTTTCTAGCCCGAGTAATAAAGAAGGTATGGAGCTGAGGAACGGCAAACACCACCCAACACAAGGTCAGTCCTTGTTATGGACCGAATAGTATCCCCCCAAAATATGTGCTGCAATCCTAAACACTTGTGCCTGTAAATATGACCCTGTTTGGAGAGAGGGAGTTTTCTTTAGTTATGTTAATGAACTCATATCAGTGTATGAACTCATATCAGTGTAGAGTGAATCCTAAACTTAATCACTTCTGAATTAAAAAAAAAAAAGAAAATCAGATTCAAACTGCCGACCCTTTGGTTAGCAGCTGTAGCACTTAACCACTACGCCACCAGGGTTTCCTAAAAAAATAATTTGGATAAAAAATCAACCCATTGCCGTTGAGTTGATTCTGACTACGGCAACCCCACTTGTTACAGAGTAGAAATACTCTGATCTTTATGGAAGCAGATTGCCAGACAATCTGCCACAGGAACGCTGGGTAGTTCACACCACCAGCCTTTAGCTTAGTAGTGGAGCACAAACCGTTTTCAATGCCTAGAGACCTAATTAGTAGTCAATAGTAATTTAGTGCTTGGGAGAGTGACTGATCATGACTTTATGATTTTTCCATCATAATAATCCCTGGTGGCGTAGTGGTTAAGTGCTACGGTTGCTAACCAAAGGGTCAGCAGTTCGAATCCACCAGGCTCTCCTTGGAAACTCTAAGGAGCAGTTCTACTCTGTCCTACAGGGTTGCTATGAGTTGGAATCGACTCAACGGCACTGGGTTTGGTTTTTTGTTTTTTGGTAATAATCTCTGAGGACTCTGCTAGTTTCCTAGTGCTGCTATAACTGAAATGCCACAAGTAGGTTGCTTTAAAGAACAGAAATTTATTTTCCTCACAGTTTAGGGGGCTATAAGTCTGAATTCAGGGTCTTTTCTTATCATCTATTTAAGCTTTTAGTAAACTTGTTGCTATCAAGTCCATTCCAACTCATAGCAACTCTATAAAACAGGTTAGGATTTCCAAGGAGCAGCTGAAGGATTCAAACCGCTGACCATTCAGTTAGCAGCTGAGCTGTTAACCACTGGACCACCAGGGCTCCAAGTTTCTAGTTGCTGCCAGAAATCCTTATAGATGCACCTGTCTTCCTTGTCCCCCTGTGTTTCTCTGCCTGTTCTCTCTCTTCTCTCTCTCTTTTTTTTTTAATTCAGAAGTGATTAAGTTTAGGATTCACTCTACACTGATATGAGTTCATTAATATAACAAAAGAAAACTCCCTCTTTCCAAACAGGACCATATTTACAGATGCAATTGCTTAGGATTGCAACACGTATTTTGGGGGATACAATTCAGTCCATAACAAGGACTGACCTTGTGTTGGATGGTGTTTGCCATTCCTCACCTCTAGAAAAGGAAATCATGTTTGGTAAAATAGAGGGTCAGAGAAAATGATGGAAACCCTCAATGAGATGGATTGACACAATAACCGCAACAATGGACTCAAAACACAGCAAGGATCATGAAGATGGCACAGAACCAAGCAAAGTTTTATTCTGTAACACACAATGTTGCCATGAGTTGGAAGCCAACTCGATGGCAACTAACAACATCAAATTTAGCTACTTCTTCTGTTTTGTCCCATTTGAGGGAGAGCTACCTGAGTCCAACATCTATATAGTAGAAGAAAGAAAGACAAAACTTGCCAACTTTTAAGAAAATTAGACAAGGTTACTAGGCTACAAAACCCAAAAGACATTCTACTGACATTTTCTGAGTTCAGGCACCATGGACGTAATATATCAGGAAGCCCTAAGTAAGGGTTTGATTTCTGCTGCCCTCTCTAAAATCTTGAGCATACTTTAATTATCTCCGAATTATGAATAATGTTGAAGCCAATTAGAATAAGGTTATAGTTTCAAGGGTGGACCCATAAAACCGAGTCTCTGGTTCTCACAGCAAACACCAAGAGAGGCTTCAGACATGAGTATTTCTGGTTCTGGACCTATATATAATCATGAGCCCTGATGCTCCTACCCTTAGCTAATAGAAATTGAAATTGGAATGTGGACATTATTAATGCTTCATGAAAAAATAATAATTAATAATGAATATTCTGGTTGCTCTTTATCCCAGTAATGTGTCTGAACCAAAATAAAAGGCAAAGGAGTCCTCTGCTGAAAATTGATTACAATGGAAACAGTGTCCCAAATGGTCCTTTCTCCAAGTTATATGTTTTTCCCATGTTCCACTTCTTTCTGCAGCTCCTGTTCCCCTTTATGTTTTTATTTTCATGTATTGAAAGACCACTTCACTCTTGCCCCCAGAAAGACATTACTGAGGATATTTCCTTAACTATAACTAAGGTCCTTTTCCCTACTGTGCTCCACCAAATTCCTTAGTGACCCACTCTACCTCACTTCACCCTCAACCCTAACTTAAGATAGCTTCTTGCTTGTGGTATTCCCCTAGAAAATGACTTTTTATGAGTCATCAAATCCTTAATTCACTATTCTCTTTCTGGCCCTTAACATACAAAAGAGTCAGAATGAGAGTATGTAGTCATTCGCTCACCTGCAGGAAATTTTACTTCACTGACCAGTTACACAGTGTTCATCTTCTATTCCCTAATGTACATAAATATTTTCATTTTTGTAAAATAAAATCTTAAGGACAACCCTTCATGCCTCACTACCAGCTGCATCCTCACAGCAGGCATCTCCGTAATGTGACAGGCAAACACATTATGCTAAGTAGATAATCACAACAATTAACCACAAAGGTTATAATTTCATCCTGTTTGCTACAGTGGCCTGTCAAAAATAATCAGGTTAAAATAAATCTCAAGCCCCCTTTTGCAAAATTTCCAAAAAAAAAAAAAAAAGGAGAAGAGAAAGATAAAAAAAAAAAAAAAAGACAATATCATATAACTTTTCACTTGGCCAAATTAAATGTTCTGAAATGTCACTATTAGCTGAAACACTAGAGAGAAATTTACTAGAACACTAAGACTCAGTTGGAAGTATTCAGTGTGTGTTTCAGTGATTTTCAGTATGATGTGCTTGGCTACTAACCAAAAGGTTAGAATTTTGAGTTCACCCAGAGGCACTTTGGAAGAAAGGCCTGGCAATCTACTTTCAAAAACTGGTCATTGAAAACCCTAGGGAGCACAGTTCTACTCTGATACACACGGGGGTCACACGAGTCACAATCAACTAAACAGCAACTGGTTTGGTATTTTGCATATATATATATATTTATATATATATACACACACACATATATATTCTGACATATGTATATCAGAATTTCAATGCACAAGGACTGACAAAAAGATAATCTCTCAATATTCACAAGGAAATGAGAATATATATATATATGTATACATATAGATGGCTGACATCTAAGCACTTAACCACTGTGCCACCAGGGCTCCTTACATAGAAATAGTCCTGTTAACGATTTTAAATCCACTCTCAATTTTGCTTGGCCTATCACCTCTTTAGTCACCACTTCCATTTCTGAAGAGGTAAAGTGAGTTGCTCCAAATTCCACAACTAATTAGTGTGCGATTGGAGACAAGATGCTCAGATACAAACTCTGAGCTCTAGATCAGTTATAATGCAAGCAATGGGCCATTTCACAATCCTTGTAGGTAAGTAAGCTTTGGCTCAGAGAATGAAGTGACTCAAGGCCACACAATTATAAAGTAGCAGCAGGGAAGAGAAATCTATGTGTCCTTATTTTAGTACATGTTCATCAGGTGGCCACTCCCCATCCTTTGTTACCGCAAATTGCAGTTTCAAGCTGCCTGCCGCAAAGCCAATACTGAGACAGGAGCAGGTAAGCAGCAAGAGGGCTTAATTGAACACCAGTGTACAAGAGACAGAGAGGGTTAAATTTCTCTCAAATTCTGTCTAAACCTAGAGGACTAATTGGAGAGTTTTTATAGGGGGAAGGTCAGGGTTTAGAGGTTTTCAGGAATGTTGGTTTTTCTTTGAGGTAGACACGATGATAAAGGAATCTATTCTTGTAGTCTTTCATGTCTGTCTCTTCATGCCATCCTGGAGTCCTGCAAGTCTCTTCATGCCATCCTGGTTTCTATCATAAGATGGATCTAAGCTTTGTTCAGCTACCTCAGTTTCGTGTATTTTTTTTCCTTAAGAGAGGAACATAGTTTAATCAGCAACTCAAAACTGATTACCTTATTTTTCTTTAAAGGAAAAATAATGGGACAGATTTCAGAGCAAGCAATTATGTTTCAAAGACTAGCTTATACAGTTACAGTAAAACACTAGAAGATATATTCCCTCTACTTCAACTTGTATTTCGGTCAAGCACCAATGTGTGCATAAAATAACAGAACTGTATTTGTAGTAGTGTTAAACTTGACTGTGAGTGACTAAAACTCAAAATAAGAGTGTTTTAAACAAAATAAAAAGTTTTTTTTTTTTTCCTCACATAAATCGAGACTGGTGTGATGAAGCTATAATCATCTCAATCTTGGCTTCTTGTGTCTCTTTGTTTTGCTATCCAGAAGCGTCAGCTTCTGCTTCTAAGTCCAAGATCTGACCTTCATCCCCATTTGAGTCAGTAAGAAAAAAGAAAAGAGACAGGAACTTCATGACGCCTACCTCTAAAGATCCCCACGCTGTTTTTACTTACTCCCGTGGATTAAAACCTACCTGCAAGCAAGGCCGGGAGGGTGGGGACAGTAGTATTTATTTTGGACAGCTACCTGTCTAGCTGTCTTAGTTAACTAGTGCTGTTATAACAGAAATACCACAGTATTTAAATGCCACAGAACTACCAAAAGCTTTGAAGAAAAAAAAAATTATTTCCTCACAGCTTAGGAGGCTGGAAAGTCCGAATTCAGGGCACCAGCTCTTGGAAAATGTGCTCTATCTCTCTCTGTTGGCTCTGGAGGAACGTCCTTGTCTCCTTCAGCTTCTGTCTCCTTCAGCTTCTGCAGCCCAGAGGTCCTCAGCTCCTTGGTGATTTTCCCTTGGCATCTATCCAGCCCCCCTTCATTCAACCCAGTTTGTGCTTTCTTCTTTGTGCTCTTTTTATAACTCAGAAGTGATTAGGTTTAGGACACACACTATCCTGACACGGTCCCATTAACGTAACAAACAAAACTCTATTTCCAAACAGGATTACATCCAAAAGTGTAACCATTGCCATCGAGTTGATTCCGACTCATAGTGACCTTACAGGACAGAGTAGAACTGTCCCATAGAGTTTCCAAGGAACAGCTGGTGGATTTGAACTGCTGACCTTCTGGTTAGCAGCCTGAGCTCTTAACCACTGCACTACCAGGGCTCCTACCATAAGTATAGTGGTTATGATTCAAACACATATTTTGTGGGGACAAAATTCAATCCACAACACCAGCTGACATTAATTGTTTTATTAATGAGGAATGAAGTGAAAAAAATATTGGAGGACAATGTACAAGAAGGATCAGAAGGAGAGTAGGGAAGAGAACCAAGGGAAAGAAGGCAAAAGGGAAAAGGAAAAGAAAATATCCTGGTACCTAGTATACCCTCAATAAAGATAAGTTCTCTTCCCTCTTCCCATCCTCCTTTTACTCCTTTGTTTTTGTTGTTGTCAGGTGCCATCGAGTTGTTCCCAACTCATAGCGACCCAATGCACAACAGAACAGAAACACTGCCCAATCCTGTGCCATCCTCACAATCATTGCTATGTTTGAGCCCATTGCTGCAGCCACTGTGTCAATCCATCTTGATGAAGGTCTTCCTCTTTTTTGCTGGCCGTATTTTACCAAGCATGAAGTCCTTCTCCAGGGACTAGCTCCTCCTGATGTTGTTGTTGCTAGGTGCTGTCAAGTCGGTTCCGACTCATAGCAACCCTATGCACAACAGAACAAAACACTGCCCTGTCCTGCGCCATCCTTCAAATTGTTGTTATGCTTGAGCTCGTTGTTGCAGCCACTGTGTCAATCCACCTTGTTGAGGGTCTTCCTCTTTTCCGCTGACCCTGTACTCTGCCAAGCATGATGTCCTTCTCCAGGGACTGATCCCTCCTGACAACATGTCCAAAGTATGTAAGACGCAGTTTTGCCATCCTTGCCTCTAAGGAGCATTCTGGCCGCACTTCTTCCAAGACAGATTTGTTCGTTCTTTTGGCAGTCCATGGTATGTTCAATATTCTTCACCAACACCACAATTCGAAAGCGTCAACTCTTCTTCAGTCTTCCTAATTCATTGTCCAGCTTTCACATGCGTATGATGCAATTGAAAATACCATGGCTTGGGTCAGGCGCACCTTAGTCTTCAGGGTGACGTCTTTGCTCTTCAACACTTTGAAGAGGTCCTTTGCAGCAGATTTACCCAAGGCAATGCGTCTTTTGATTTCTTGACTGCTGCTTCCGTGGCTGTTGACTGTGGATCCAAGTAAAATGAAATCCTTGACAATTTCAGTCTTTTCTCTGTTTCTCATGATGTTGCTCATTGGTCCAGTTGTGAGGATTTTCGTTTTCTTTATGTTGAGGTGCAATCCATACTGAAGGCTGTGGTTTTTGATCTTCATTAGTAAGTGCTTCAGGTCCTCTTCACTTTCAGCAAGCAAGGTTGTGTCATCTGCATAACACAGGTTGTTAATGAGTCTTCCTCCAATCCTGATGCCCCGTTCTTCTTCATATAGTCCAGCTTCTCATATTATTTGCTCAGCATACAGATTAAATAGGTATGGTGAAAGAACACAACCTTGACTCACACCTTTCCTAGCTTTAAATAAATCAGTATCCCCTTGTTCTGTCCGAACAACTGCCTCTTGATCTATGTAAAGGTTCCTCATGAACACAATTAAGTGTTCTGAAATTCTAATTCTTCACAGTGTTATCCATAGTTTGTTATGATCCACACAGTCGAATGCCTTTGCATAGTCAATAAAACACAGGTAAACATCCTTCTGGTATTCTCTGTTTTCAGCCAGGATCCATCTGACATCAGCAATGATAACCCTGGTTCCACGTCCTCTTCTGCAACCAGCCTGAATTTTTGGCAGTTCCCTGTCAATATACTGCTGCAGCTATTTTTGAATGATCTTCAGCAAAATTTTGCTTGCGTGTGATATTAATAATATTTTTCTATAATTTCCACATTCGGTTGGATCACCTTTCTTGGGAATAGGCATAAATATGGATCTCTTCCAGTCAGTTGGCCAGGAAGCTGTCTTCCATATTTCTTGGCATAGATGAGTGAGCACCTCCAGTGCTGCATCTGTTTGTTGAAACATCTCAATTCAATAAAAGTGTGTTGTATTAGTAAAGACAAATTATAATAAAATTCATAATTTGATTTTTTATTTAATTCAAGTAGAAAAAGTAACCAGCACAATATATACTAAAAGTTGTTCAATCAAAGAGTAATGTAGGTCAGAGAAGCTGAAGAAGTCTTCAAGAAAAAAGGCAATGAGAATCTTTATCCAAATACACATATCCTCTCTGTCTCACCAGAAATCACTACTACTACTCTAATTAGCTTCAGGTGTCCCTGAGTGGCACAAGCAACTAAACAGGTGACTACTAACCCAGAGGTTGGTGGTTCAAATTCACCCAGAGGCATCTCAGAAGAAAGGCCTGTCAATCTACTTCTGAAAGATCAGCCTTTGAAAACCCTTTCTGGCAAATTTCCACTCTGAAGCGCATAGGGTCGCCATAAGTTGGAACTGACTCAATGGCAACTGGGACTGGTAATTAACTTCCACTTGCCTGAGAACATGACATCAAAGGAAGAGACAACTCTGAGTTCATTCCATCTTCAGCTAGCGAAATTGTATTACACTTGCAACTCAAAAGCTGGCTCTTGAGAAGTTATCATTTTCTAAAGAAATGTCTATGTAAGAGATTATCTGAGTGAATAATGCTTTTTCTTTACTCTTTTGGATACACCGTCGTGGGAGGGATGAATTCACACTGGCTGACAGGCTGGCAGCTCTTCAGCTACAAACGTCACTGCGAGATAGATCAGATCAGCCGAGACTTCACAGTGACCCAGCAGGAGATGAATTATCAATGATGGCATGGTAGGTTACTTTGTTTTTTAACAACCATATTTAAACCAAGTGAAATATTTATGCAAATTTAGCACATTTTGCAGATCTTAACTTGAGATAAAATCCAATGTTTCTATTCATTTTCTTTAGAATACTATATTGTTTTATTTACACTTCTATCATTCTATCACAGTAACGTGAAAAACAGCCCAGAATTAGGGAAACTGTATTGGGCAATGTGATTGTACTAACAGATTTTGGGACACTTCCTGGGTAAGTAATGGAGCATTAGAGCAAGCCAAGAAGAGTTTATGCCTCCTTTCCTTCTCTGGAACGCACTCTGTTACCTTACTTATAATTGACTGTCAAGGTATATTTTTACCTGTTTAACTTTTAGTGATACTTCCAAAGAAAATTCATTTTTGTATTATTTTATAAACATGATCTACCCAAAAATACAGACCTAAAACTTCATTCACTTATTCACCTTTTCCTCTTCCTTTCCTTCCTCTCATCCTTGTATACAACACGCATTTACTGACACTTAACTCTATACCCAGTATCATGCTTGGCATCATGGGGAAGGCAAATAAAGCACATATACCCTCCTTGGGCCAATTTAATCCATGAGGTTAATTGAAATATTTTCTTCTGTCCTGGAATTGATGACTAGAAACCAATAATGAAAACAAAGAGGCAAAAAGTACCCATTATTCTAAAGACGACCCCAAACACCCAGATGGAGATACCATCTTTAGGACTTTTTAAAAGGCCATTAAACAAGCTCTGCTATTCCCGGTCAGCCACCACCCATTCCGTATCCCATTCTTTATTTAAAGAAGTATAGAAGAGGTAGAGAAAGTATGGAATCATTGTAATTATGAATTATTGGCTATCTGGATATTTTCCCTACTGTCTCCAATGAGAGGGAAAATGGTACTTCCTAGTCAGTTGAGGAAAGCTCCAAGAAATTTCATTTGTAGAGATGGGGGCTGTCTACAAGGAGGGCAACTAGTATCATACTCTCTGATTTGATGTTTGGTTATGCAGCAGTCTTTTGGACCTGCCTTCCCAGCCTATATGTGCAGAAGAAAAGGAAATTTGGAGGAGAAAAGTGGCAGGGCAGAAATGAGGATGTGACCTTTTGATCTAGCAAAGATGTGTGAGTTTCCAATACATCAAAGAGACACTGTGGCAGATAGTTCAGCTCGGGTTGTGCAGCAAGTATCCTGTTGAGGAGGAAGAGCAACAGAACCGCATCATCAACAGGCTACAAGGTGTTCTGTAAGAGCAGAGGAGGGTTGGAAAATGTCAAGCCAAATTTTCCCATGGCAGGAACAGGAGTCCCCACTGGGGTCCCTAAAGAACTCAGGTATGTGCCCCACAAGAGAGCCAGCATTTGTATGCCTACCTCAAAGAGGGTATCTCTGGACAGTTAGGTTCAGACAGAAATACAGTAAATTCCAAGAAAGAAGAACTGACAGATGGCCAGTAATCTAACTTAAACACTGTCGTTTCTTCTATTCCTTCTTCTAGAGAAGAAACAACCAGTAATGGATATGTTGGAGAAGTAAAAGAAGACCATGAGTCCTGCCATTCAAATGTGTCAAAGTAATAACGGTAGTGACTAAGCAGACCATGCCTCATTCCAATACAAGTCCCTCAGTCTACAAGGCAGCCTGAACTGCAGGAGGGAAGGAGAAGTTGTTGGCACTTAAGCTATACTAGACTGGACTTTGGATAAAAAAAAAAAAAAATACTAGACTGGACTTTGGATAGCACTAAACAATTTTTATTTTTATTATTTAAAAAATATATATATTCATATGTTAAAAATTCCAGGCAATGCCAAAATATACAATCCCATCACATACCCTCCATCATCTATGATGTTGTTAGTTGCCTTCAAGTGGACTCCAACTCAGGTCGACCTTATGCATAAAGAATGAAAAGTTGTTCGGTCTTCACCAACTCCACAATCTTTAAGTTGTGCAGCAAGTATCCTTGCCTAAGACTACTGTGGCTATTGTGTCAATCCATCTCATTGAGGCATTTTTGGTGACTGTCTACTTACCAACATGATGTTCTTTTCTAGTGATGATGTGACCAAGGTAAGCAAGATGAAGTCTCACCATCCTCACATCTAAAGAGCATTCTGATTGTATTTCTTCTAAGTGGTCTCAGCCAAAAGGGCAAGAAGTTATAAATGATGTAACAGAACTCGAACTCAGCTCCTCTAAGGCCAAACATGGAGCTTACTGCTCTGTATCACTCCCTCCTCTATAGGTAGTAATTTTATTACATTCTTGTGAGTTCCTTTCTTATACAAATGGACAAGATTATTGTGTCTTTTATTTTAAAAAATCACATATATATTCTCTGTTATACAAAAGCTAGTGTTTGATATGACATCCTCTGCTCTGCATCTTGCTTTTTTTTCTTAGTAATTTATTATGCAGACCTTTCCGTATCAGAACATAAGAAAGGTCCTTGTTCCTTTTCATGTTTGTATACTATTATTTCATGGTTATATATTATTATGTTTGTGGATATATTAGATTTTTTAACTACATCTGAACTGTTTAAGACTGTAAGTTCTTGAAAAACTACAGGATCTACCACAGGTATTTTTTAAGATTTGTCAAAGCATGGTCACAGTTGATGATTTTGAGAGAAGTCAGGCTTATGTGCTACCAAATTCTAGTTGTGTGAACAAAGAGTCTTTTTATTAAAAGCTGTAAATTTATCCTCAAACTGTCTTCTTAGTTCTGAACTCATATATTGATAAGCAGCAATCCCAACTGAGAAAATTTAAAACTTACCTAATTTTCTTTCCCCAGTAACATGCTTATACTTTTTCTACAACTACCCTTTAAACATGGTGGAGTCAGTGTTGCCGCATAGCAAAGCGGAATATCCTAGCTCCTTCCAGTTCATCCATCTAGTATTCAAGAGGAATGATGATAGGTTGGCTGACTTTCAGGCAATTCACGGGGTCCTAGTACTAGGTATGTAATTTGTCTCTCCCTCGAAATTCTGTCCTTTGAAGGGGTGAGTAATATTAGAGTGTCCCTGGGTAGTGCAAATGGCTCACACACTCAGCTGCTAACAGAAAGGTTGGGAGTTTGAATCTACCCAGAGGCACCTCAGAAGAAAGTCATGGCAATCTGCCTCTGAAAATCACCCGTTGGAAAGCCTATGGCGTATAGTTCTACTCTGGCACTCAGGGCTTAAGCGGGTTAAGATTTCAGGTTAATATGGGGCATGGAACCCAAGAGCCCAAATCTTCAAAGTCAATACAGCCCCACTCGCCTCAACTCCCCTTAGAAGATTCCTGAAGGATAATTATGCAGGGAAAAGGCCAAGCAAGTTAAAGCTTTGAAAAACTTTAAGGAGTTTCCACAAAACCAGTGTTGTCAACTGGTAAGCTGGGCTGGACCACTTGGGTAAATGCATTTGTGTAGGCCTCAGGCGGGTTTCAGTGATCCGCAGTCCAAGCAGCCCCTGAAGCCTCCTCTTCTACCCCCACCCCCTCCACCTGCTCCTGCCTTGTATTCTGATGGTGGGAAAATGCCTGTTCAGAGAAGACCGGCTGAAATAGAGTAAGCCATCCAGAGAAGTTAATGTACTCCTTAATGCTTAGAAAATGTACTCCTTAATGCTTAGAATCAGAATCAGAATAGGGTGGAGTAATTTCCCAGGAGAATCAGCACTGACCCTTCTCACCATTTGCAAGAAGAGAGAGAGATTTTCAAGAGAACTTTCTGCTGCTATTCTTAACTTTATTCACAGGCTTTAGGTTCTGCTTACTTTAGATCTGCTGGAAACTACCTTATTTAGTTAATACGAAAATAAATGTTGGAGGGAAAAGTGAAAAGGATTAATCTAGAGAGGGATTTTTTTATTAATAAATACCCAGAGACAAGGTTGATGGATTTTTTCTATGGTGAAACAAGTGTTAAAAAAAAAAAATTTAATAAAGGCAATAGTTAAAATGGCATCTCTTGGCCAAGAGCCAAACATAAGGTCATTTACAAGAAACATCAACTTTATACAGAATTGAAACTTAGAGCACGTTTTCCTTATCAGCATGAGTTAATAATACTCATCTAAACAAAATAAGACAGTTTAACAAAATAATAAATGTTGGAGAGGTTGTGGAGAGACTGGAACACTTTTACATTGCTAGTGGGAATGTAAAATGGTATAACTACTTTGGAAATCTATTTAGCACTTCCTTAAAAAGCTAGAAATAGAACAACCATACAATCCAGCAATCCCACTCCTTGGAATATATCCTAGAAAAATAAAAGCCCTCACAGGAAGAGCTATATGCACACCCATGTTTGTTTTTTGTTGTTATGCTCATTAAAGCACTGTCTATAATAGCAAAAAGATGGAAGCAACCAAGGTGCCTATCAACCGAAGAATGGATAAACAAATTATCGTATATTCACATAATGGAATACTACACAAAGATTAAGAACAACAAGGAATCCATGAAACACCTCATAACATGGAGGAACCTGGAAGGCATTATAATGAGTGAAATTAGTCAGTTGCAAAAGGACAAATATTGTATGAGACCACTATTATAAAAACTCAAGAAAAAGTTTAAACATAGAAGAAAATATTCCTTGATGGTTATGAGGGTGGGGAGGGAGGGAGAGTGGTATTCACTAATTACATAGGGGAGGTCAGCATGACTGGACTAATCCAAAAGGAAAGAAGTTTCCTGAATACAACCAAACACTTTGAAGGCCAGAGTAGCAGGGTCAGGGGTCTGGGGATCATGGTTTCAGGGGACATCTAGGCCAACTGGCCTAACAAAATACATTAAGAAAACATTCTGCATCCCACTTGGGTGAGTGGCATCTGGGGTCTTAAAAGCCAGCAATCGGCAATCTAAGATGCATCAATTCACCTCAACCCACCTGAAGCAAAGGAGAATGAGGAACACCAAAGACGCAAGGTAAATATGAGCCCAAGAGACAGAAAGGGCTGCATAAACCAGAGACTCCGTCAGCCTGAAACCAGAAGTACTAGATAGTGCCCGGCTACCACCAATGACTGCCCTGACAGGGAACACAACAGAGAATCCCTGATGGAGCAGGGGAACAGTGGGATGTATACCTCAAATTCTCATAAAAAGGCCAGACTTAATGGTCTGACTGAAACTGGAGGGACCCAGAAGGTCATGGTCCCTGGACCCTCTGTTAGCCCAAGACTGGAACCATTCCTGAAGCCAACTCTTCAAACAGGGATTGGACTGGACTATAAGACAGAAAATAATACTGGTGAGGAGTGAGCTTCTTGACTCAAGCAGACACATGAAACTATGTGGACAGCTTTTATCTGGAGGCAAGATGAGAAGGCAGAGGGGGACAGGAGCTGGCTGGATGAACATGGGAAATACAGGGTGAAGAGGAAGAGTGTGCTGTCTCATTAGCAGGAGAGCAGCTAGGAGCACATAGCAAGGAATATATAAGTTTATATATGAGAAACTAACTTGATTTGTAAACTTTTGCTTAAAGCACAATAATAATAATAATTTAAAAAAGCCAGTTTAGCATTCTGTGGCCTACTTTCCCCAAAAAAGGAAAGTTAAGTGGGATTAACCAATCAAAACAAAGGACAAGATACTTCCTCATCTTAACTTTAAAAACACAGATTTGTAAACTAGAGCCCCTCACCATTTTCAGCTTGGGTGCTCCTTGATCACAAAAGGCCTCTTGCTCAATAAACCCTATTAGCTCTAGTTGATTCGTTGGTCAGATTTTTCTTTCCATACAAGTCACATTAAGTATACAACTCTGGAATGTTCTCAAATTCAAAACACACTGAAAAAGGCATGACATCGCTCCTGTAGTATTTGTGCCAAAAGAGCATAACCTCATTCTAATCATGAGAAAAACATCACATACACCCAAATTGAAGAACGTTCTGCAAACTAACTGAGCAGTGCTTTTCATCAGTGGTGTGAGCATTTTGAAAGATCAGAGCAAGTATAGTCCAAAATGGGGTGCACGGATTAGGACAAGGGTGGGATATTTAATTCAAAAGTTATTGGGCTGAATTTTTATCTCAAAAAGCAGAGAAGAAGATGTTATCTCAAGAGTGAGTAAAATAAAATCCTACTAAAAACTTCTAAATCCCTGGGTGATGCAAACAACTAACATACTTGGCTGCCAACCTAATGGTTAAAGGATCAAGTTCACCTAGACAGGGTAGAGGCAACTCCTAAGAAGTACCTGGTGATCTACTTCTGAAAAATCAGCCATTAAAAACCCTAAGGAGGCGGAGCCAAGATGGCGGACTAGGCAGACGCTACCTCGGATCCCTCTTACAACAAAGACACGGAAAAACAAGTGAATTGATCACATACATAACAATCTATGAACCCTGAACAACAAACACAGATTTAGTGACGGAGAACGAACTAATACGGGGAAGCAGCGATTGTTTCCAGAGCCTGGAGCCAGCGTACCAGTCAGGTACGGCACAAGCACAGAGAGCTGCTCCACCCCCCTGAACTAACCCCGGGAGGGGGACCAGCCGGTTCCGCAGGCGGCGTGGGATGCAGCCAGTAGGAGAAGTCCCCGGGAGGCAGTGACTGGTCTTGGAGCAGGAAGCGCAGCGTCCTAGCCAGAGAACCGTCCTGCCGGGATTTGGACTGGACGCAGGTGGCTTCATTAACATCCAAATAGCCTGAGCCAGAGGGAGAACTCTGATAGGGATCTGACTGCATTTTTTTTTTAGCGGATTTTCTGGAAAAACTAGTTTCCCAGAGATGGCTCGGAGACAACAATCCATATCAAACCACTTAAAGAAGCAGACCATGACAGCTTCTCCAACCCCCCAAACAAAAGAATCAAAATCTTTCCCAAATGAAGATACAATCCTGGAATTATCAGATACAGAATATAAAAAACTAATTTACAGAATGCTTAAAGATATCACAAATGAAATTAGGATAACTGCAGAAAAAGCCAAGGAACACACCGATAAAACTGTTGAAGAACTCAAAAAAATTATTCAAGAACATAGTGGAAAAATTAATAAGTTGCAAGAATCCATAGAGAGACAACATGTAGAAATCCAAAAGATTAACAATAAAATTACAGAATTAGACAACGCAATAGGAAGTCAGAGGAGCAGACTCGAGCAATTAGAATGTAGACTGGGACATCTGGAGGACCAGGGAATCAACACCAACATAGCTGAAAAAAAATCAGATAAAAGAATTAAAAAAAATGAAGAAACCCTAAGAATTATGTGGGACTCTATCAAGAAGGATAACCTGCGGGTGATTGGAATCCCAGAACAGGGAGGGAGGACAGAAAACACAGAGAAAATAGTTGAAGAACTCCTGACAGAAAACTTCCCTGACATCATGAAAGACGAAAGGATATCTATCCAAGATGCTCATCGAACCCCATTTAAGATTGATCCAAAAAGAAAAACACCAAGACATATTATCATCAAACTCACCAAAACCAAAGATAAACAGAAAATTTTAAAAGCAGCCAGGGAGAAAAGAAAGGTTTCCTTCAAGGGAGAATCAATAAGAATATGTTCTGACTACTCAGCAGAAACCATGCAGGCAAGAAGGGAATGGGACGACATATACAGAACACTGAAGGAGAAAAACTGCCAACCAAGGATCATATATCCAGCAAAACTCTCTCTGAAATATGAAGGCGAAATTAAGATATTTACAGACAAACACAAGTTTAGAGAATTTGCAAAAACCAAACCAAAGCTACAAGAAATACTAAAGGATATTGTTTGGTCAGAGAACCAATAATATCAGATATCAGCACAACACAAGGTCACAAGACAGAACGTCCTGATATCAACTCAAATAGGGAAATCACAAAAACAAACAAATTAAGATTAATTTAAAAAAAAAATACACGTAACAGGGAATTATGGAAGTCAATAGGTAAAAGATCACAATAATCAAAAAGAGGGACTAAATACAGGAGGCATTGAACTGCCATATGGAGAGTGATACAAGGCGATATAGAACAATACAAGTTAGGTTTTTACTTAGAAAAATAGGGGTAAATAATAAGGTAACCACAAAAAGGTATAACAACTCTATAACTCAAGATAAAAGCCAAGAAAAACGTAACGACTCAACTAACATAAAGTCAAACACTATGAAAATGAGGATCTCACAATTTACTCAGATAAACGCCTCAGCACAAAAAAGTATGTGGAAAAATGAAATTGTCAACAACACACATAAAAAGGCATCAAAATGACAGCACTAAAAACTTATTTATCTATAATTACGCTGAATGTAAATGGACTAAATGCACCAATAAAGAGACAGAGAGTCACAGACTGGATAAAGAAACACGATCCATCTATATGCTGCCTACAAGAGACACACCTTAGACTTAGAGACACAAACAAACTAAAACTCAAAGGATGGAAAAAAGTATATCAAGCAAACAATAAGCAAAAAAGAAGAGGAGTAGCAATATTAATTTCTGACAAAATAGACTTTAGACTTAAATCCACCACAAAGGATAAAGAAGGACACTATATAATGATAAAAGGGACAATTGATCAGGAAGACATAACCATATTAAATATGACAGGGCTGCAAGATACATAAATCAAATTTTAACAGAATTGAAAAGTGAGATAGATACCTCCACAATTATAGTAGGAGACTTCAACACACCACTTTCGGAGAAGGACAGGACATCCAGTAAGAAGCTCAATAGAGACACGGAAGATCTAATTACAACAATCAACCAACTTGACCTCATTGACTTATACAGAACTCTCCACCCAACTGCTGTAAAATATACTTTTTTTTCTAGCGCACATGGAACATTCTCTAGAATAGACCACATATTAGGTCATAAAACAAACCTTTGCAGAGTCCAAAACATCGAAATATTACAAAGCATCTTCTCAGACCACAAGGCAATAAAACTAGAGATCAATAACAGAAAAACTAGGGAAAAGAAATCAAATACATGGAAAATGAACAATACCCTCCTGAAAAAAGACTGGGTTATAGAAGACATCAAGGAGGGAATAAGGAAATTCTTAGAAAGCAACGAGAATGAAAATACTTCCTATCAAAACCTCTGGGACACAGCAGAAGCAGTGCTCAGAGGCCAATTTATATTGATAAATGCACACACACAAAAACAAGAAAGAGCCAAAATCAGAGAACTGTCCCTACAACTTGAACAAATAGAAACTGAGCAACAAAAGAATCCATCAGGCTCCAGAAGAAAACAAATAATAAAAATTAGAGCTGAACTAAATGAATTAGAGAACAGAAAAACAATTGAAAGAATTAACAAAGCCAAAAGCTGGTTCTTTGAAAAAATTAACAAAATTGATAAACCATTGGCTACACTGACTAAAGAAATACAGGAAAGGAAACAAATAACCCGAATAAGAAACGAGAAGGACCACATCACAACAGAACCAAATGAAATTAAAAGAATCATTTCAGATTATTATGAAAAATTGTACTCTAACAAATTTGAAAACCTAGGAGAAATGGATGAATTCCTGGAAAAACACTACCTACCTAAACTAACACATTCAGAAGTAGAACAACTAAATAGACCCATAACAAAAAAAGAGATTGAAACGGTAATCAAAAAACTCCCAACAAAAAAAACCCTGGCCCGGACGGCTTCACTGCAGAGTTCTACCAAACTTTCAGAGAAGAGTTAACACCACTACTTCTGAAGGTATTCCAAAGCATAGAAAATGACGGAATACTACCCAACTCATTCTATGAAGCCACCATCTCCCTGATACCAAAACCAGGTAAAGACATTACAAAAAAAGAAAATTATAGACCTATATCCCTCATGAACATAGATGCAAAAATCCTCAACAAAATTCTAGCCAATAGAATCCAACAACACATCAAAAAAATAATTCACCCTGATCAAGTGGGATTTATACCAGGTATGCAAGGCTGGTTTAATATCAGAAAAACCATTAATGTAATCCATCACATAAATAAAACAAAAGACAAAAACCACATGATCTTATCAATTGATGCAGAAAAGGCATTTGACAAAGTCCAACACCCATTTATGATAAAAACTCTTACCAAAATAGGAATTGAAGGAAAATTCCTCCACATAATAAAGGGCATCTATGCAAAGCCAACAGCCAATATCACTCTAAATGGAGAGAACCTGAAAGCATTTCCCTTGAGAACGGGAACCAGACAAGGATGCCCTTTATCACCGCTCTTATTCAACATCGTGCTGGAAGTCCTAGCCAGGGCAATTAGGCTAGACAAAGAAATAAAATGTATCCAGATTGGCAAGGAAGAAGTAAAGTTTATATACACAGAAAACCCTAAGGAATCCTGCAGAAAACTACTGAAACTAATAGAAGAGTTTGGCAGAGTCTCAGGTTATAAAATAAACATACAAAAATCACTTGGATTCCTCTACATCAACAAAAAGAACACCGAAGAGGAAATCACCAAATCAATACCATTCACAGTAGCCCCCAAGAAGATAAGATACTTAGGAATAAATCTTACCAAGGATGTAAAAGACCTATACTAAGAAAACTACAAAGCTCTACTACAAGAAATTCAAAAGGACATACTTAAGTGGAAAAACATACCCTGCTCATGGATAGAAAGACTTAACATAGTAAAAATGTCTATTCTATCAAAAGCCATCTATACATTTAACACACTTCCGATCCAAATTCCAATGTCATATTTTAAGGGGATAGAGAAACAAATCACCAATTTCATATGGAAGGGAAAGAAGCCCCGGATAAGCAAAGCACTACTGAAAAAGAAGAAGAAAGTGGGAGGCCTCACTTTACCTGACTTCAGAACCTATTATACAGCCACAGTAGTCAAAACAGCCTGGTACTGGTTCAACAACAGGCACATAGACCAATGGAACAGAATTGAGAACCCAGACATAGATCCATCCACGTATGAGCAGCTGATATTTGACAAAGGACCAGTGTCAATTAACTGGGGAAAAGATAGCCTTTTTAACAAACGGTGCTGGCATAACTGGATATCCATTTGCAAAAAAATGAAACAGGACCCATACCTCACACCATGCACAAAAACTAACTCCAAGTGGATCAAAGACCTAAACATCAAGACTAAAACGATAAAGATCATGGAAGAAAAAATTGGGACAACCCTAGGAGCCCTAATACAAGGTATAAACAGAATACAAAACATTACCAAAAATGATGAAGAGAAACCCGATAACTGGGAGCTCCTAAAAATCAAACACCTATGCTCATCTAAAGACTTCTCCAAAAGAGTAAAAAGACCACCTACAGATTGGGAAAGAATTTCCAGCTATGACATCTCCGACCAGCGCCTGATCTCTAAAATCTACATGATTCTGTCAAAACTCAACCACAAAAAGACAAACAACCCAATCAAGAAGTGGGCAAAGGGTATGAACACACATTTCACTAAAGAAGATATTCAGGCAGCCAACAGATACATGAGAAAATGCTCTCCATCATTAGCCATTAGAGAAATGCAAATTAAAACTACGATGAGATTTCATCTCACACCAGCAAGGCTGGCATTAATCCAAAAAACACAAAATAATAAATGTTGGAGAGGCTGCGGAGAGATTGGAACTCTCATACACTGCTGGTGGGAATGTAAAATGGTACAACCACTTTGGAAATCTATCTGGCGTTATCTTCAACAGTTAGAAATAGAACTACCATACAACCCAGAAATCCCACTCCTGGGAATATACCCTAGAGATACAAGAGCCTTCATACAAACAGATATATGCACACCCATGTTTATTGCAGCTCTGTTTACAATAGCAAAAAGTTGGAAGCAACCAAGGTGTCCATCAACAGATGAATGGTTAAATAAATTGTGGTATATTCACACAACGGAATACTACGCATCGATAAAGAACAGTGACGAATCTCTGAAACATTTCATAACATGGAGGAACCTGGAAGGCATTATGCTGAGCGAAATTAGTCAGAGGCAAAAGGACAAATATTGTATAAGACCACTATTATAAAATCTTGAGAAATAGTAAACCTGAGAAGAACACATACTTTCGTGGTTATGAAGGGGGTAGGGAGGGAGAGTGGGAGAGGGTTTTTTATTGATTAATCAGTAGATAAGAACTGCTTTAGGTGAAGGGAAAGACAACACTCAATACATGGAAGGTCAGCTCAATTGGACTGGACCAAAAGCAAAGAAGTTTCCAGGATAAAATGAATGCTTCAAAGGTCATTGGAGCAAGCGCAGGGGTCTGGGGAACATGGTTTGAGGGGACTTCTAAGTCAATTGGCAAAATAATTCTATTATGAAATCATTCTGCATCCCACTTTGAAATGTGGCGTCTGGGGTCTTAAATGCTAACAAGCGGCCATCTAAGATGCATCAATTGGTCTCAACCCACCTGGAGCAAAGGAAAATGAAGAACACCAAGGCCACACGACAACTAAGAGCCCAAGAGACAGAAAGGGCCACATGAACCAGAGACCTACATCATCCTGAGACCAGAAGAACTAGATGGTGCCCGGCCACAATCAATGACTGCCCTGACAGGGAGCACAGCAGAGGACCCCTGAGGGAGCAGGAGATCAGTGGGATACAGACCCCCAAATTCTCATAAAAAGACCAAACTTAATGGTCTGACTGAGACTAGAGGAATCCCGGCGGCCATGCTCCCCAGACCTTCTGTTGGCACAGGACAGGAACCATCCCCGAAGACAACTCATCAGACATGAAAGGGACTGGTCAGCGGGTGGGAGAGAGATGCTGATGAAGAGTGAGCTAATTATATCAGGTGGACACTTGAGATTGTGTTGGCAACTCTTGTCTGGAGGGGGGATAGGAGGATAGAGAGAGAGGGAAGCCGGCAAAATTGTCACGAAAGGAGAGACTGAAAGGGCTGACTCAAGAGGGGGAGAGCAAGTGGGAGTAGGGAGTGAGATGTATGTAAACTTACATGTGACAGACTGATTGGATTTGTAAATGTTCACTTGAAGCTTAATAAAAGTTATAAATAAATAAATAAATAATAAATTAAAAAAAAAAAAAACCCTAAGGAGTACTGCTGTCTTCTGACACACTTGGGATCTTCGTGAGAGAGTTAACTAGACAGCAACTGGAAGAAGTCCAGATCAGTAGATAAGAGCAGCATTGGACAACAGATCCAAAGCGTTTCTATAAGCCCTACTGCTCAAAAGGCTCTAAATAGTTCAGGATTCAGGGAAATCCGAATAAGGCTAGGAAATGGAGTCCAAGTCAGAATGAAGAGAAAGGATTCAGAACATATATGGTGAGAAATAGACACCAAAGCTCACTTTAGGTGCTAGTTGCTTGCCATGATAGGTAAGTATGTGTGTATGTATGTGCAATGATTACAAAAAAAAAATTGTTGCCAACTCATAGCAACCCTATAGGACAGAGTAGAACTACCCTGAGGGTTTCCAAGGAGTGCCTGGTGGATTCAAACTGTTGACATTTTGGCTGGCTGCCAAACCCTTAACCACTACGCCATGAGGATTTCCATGCAATGATTGCATAGTTTAATATACAGTCGGTTGTTATCTTCCCTTCACAAGTGTAAACCTCACATGTTACACGTTCACTGTTGTATCTACAGCATTGAGCACATAATAGATGTTCAATAAACATTTGCTGAAGGAATAAATCTAGGACTGGGTAGGATGGTAGTTGCTGTCCTTGAAAATCTGGCTTTATTGTTTAGGCCTACATAACTTTATTATCAGAAGCTAATGAAATGTGTACTTATGCATATGCACCTGTTTGTGCACAATTTGAAGGTATCCGGAGTTACAGAGAACCCTTCTATGGAAGAACCACTGCTGTAAGCACTCGAGGATTTCTGGTGGTTTCTCAGTAATGGCTTCTGGTTGGTTAGCATAAAATTAATTATTATTATTTTCTTTTTACTGTGCTTTAAGTGACAGTTTACAATTCAAGTCACTTTCTCATACAAAAACTTATACACACACTGTTATGCGACCCTAGTTGCTCTTCCTACAATGGAACAGCACAATCCTCCTCTCCACCCTGTATTTCCTGTGTCCATTCAACCGGCTTTTGTCCCCTTCTGCCTTCTCATCTTGCCTCTGGATAGGAGCTGCCCATTAATTTTTTATCTGATTAAGCCAAGAAGCCCACTTTTCACCAGTATCATTTTATTTCTTATAGTCTGGTATAATCTTAGTCTGAAGAGTTGGCTTCGGGAATGGTTTTAGTTCTGGGCTAACAGTGAGTACAGGGCTCATGTCTTCTGAGGTCATTCTAGCTTCATTCAGGCCATCAAGTGTGACCTTTTTACTAGAATTTGAGTTCTGCTGCCCACTTTTCTCCCACTCCATCAAGGACTGGATGTTGTATTCCCAGTCAGGGCAGTCATTGGTGGTAGCCAGGTACCATCTAGTACTTCTGGTCTCAGGCTAATGGAGTCTCTAGTTTATGTGGCCCTTTCAGCCTCTATTTTCCTTGTGTCTTCGGTGTTCTTCATTCTCCTTTGCTCCAAGTTGGTTGGGACAAATTGATGCATCTTAGATGGCCAGTTGCTAGCTTTTAAGACCCCAGACGCCGTTCACCCAAGTGGGATGCAGAACATTTTCTTAATAAACTTTGTTATGCCAATTGACCTAAATGGCCTCTGAAAATGTGGTCCCTGGACCCTGCCCCTGCTACTCTGTCCCTCGAAGTGTTTGCTTATACTGAGGAAACTTCTTAGCTTTTGGTTTAGCCCAGTTGTGCTGACTTCCCTTGTATTTTGTGTTGTCCTTCTTTTTACCTAAAATAATTCTTGTCTGCTATCTAGTTAGTGAATACCCTTCTCCATCCCTCCCCACCCTCATAGGCATCAAGGAATGTTTTCTTCTGTGTTTAAACCTTTTCTTGAGTTCTTATAATAGTGGTCTCATACAATATGTGTCCTTTTGCAACTAATTTCACTCATTATAATGCCTTCCAGTTTCTTCCATGTTATGAGATGTTTTGCAGATTCATTGTTGTTCTTTATCATTCCATAGTATTCCATGGCGTGAATATACCATAATTTATTTACCCGTTTATCCATTGATGGGCACCTTGGTTGCTTCCATCTTTTTGCTATTGTGAACTGTGCTGCAATGAACATGGGTGTGCATACATCTGTTCATGTGAGGGCTCTTATTTCTCTAGGATGTATTCCAAGGAGCAGTGTTGCTGGATCGTATGATAGTTCTATTTCTAGCTTTTTAAGGAAGCATCAGATCAACTGGCAGTCCCCAGCTTATGGTGTATTCAAGTTATGATGAGCCGTATTTATGATCATGCTTTTGTTTTGTACATCTTAGCATTAGTAATACGTACTACATACAACGTTGCAGCATGTAATTTGCTGATGTTTTTATTCTCAGATGTTCTCTCGCAGATGTTTATATGTAATGTTTCCAAACCCCAAAGACACATAAAGATAGCATTTATAAAGACACTGATTCAGCTTACACCAGAACCAACTTAAGGCCGGGTCATCAGAACGGAGACTACCTGTGAGGTAAATAACACCTTCTGGAACACTGGAAATCCCTTGCAAAGACAGATAGTGTTTTCATTCTTCCTGGAAATGACAAGAATCATCTAGACCAAAGCCATTAAAAAAAAAAAAAAAATTTTTTTTTTTTTTTTTTTTTACAGACGTTATATCAACTAAATCGGGTTGAACAGCATTTCCAGTTGGTTGGCACATCAGAAATGACAAATTTCAGACTCAACAATGTTTTCACGTAAGTTCTTAAAGAGTCACAGAAAGAGGAGAATGGACACGTGTAACATAAAGCTTTCCTTCTCCTCCGTTTTCTTTTTTTTTTTTTTTCGTTGCCTCTCATACTGGATAAGTCTTTTTAGAGAGAGTAATTCAAGAGCTTACAGCTGCAGAGGTACAAGGCTAACTCCACTCTATACAAAGGAAGAGTGAGTCTAAGTGCTGCACTCCATGCAGCCCTGTGCTGGGGCAGGACGGGCAGTCGTAAATCTCACTCTGGTCTGAGGAAGGAAGGTGGATGTGTAATGAGCCTCTCATGAACCTATTTCTGGAGTCATGTGTCTACTTATAGGAGCAAGAGGCCCAAGATTGTGTGATACAGCACTTGTTCATGCATTCAACAAGCTTTTTTACCATCATCTATATGCAAGCCTATATGTACCCTGGTGGCATAGTGGTTAAGTACTATGGCTGCTAAGCAAAGGGTCGACAGTTCGAATCCGCAGGTGCTCCTTGGAAACTCTACGAGTCATAATCGAGTCAAAGGCAGTGAATGGGTTTTTTATATGTAAGCCACTTTGCGCAACCTGGATGACTTAGTGCACTGACTCACTAAAAGCTGTTGCCCAGATGGATCCTATGTATAGACAAAGGCAGCGGCTGTTAATATATCATGGTTTAAGGACACCACAAAGCCTCCATTGCCCAAACTTCTCTCTTCTATGGTCTGGTACAGCTTTATCCACTCTTTTTTGCCTTATAGTCTTGCATTAAAATCCATCTTTTGGCTTAAACAACCGAAAGGAGGGAAGTTTCATTCAAACATTCATTAATAGGAATAAGAAGAACCTCACGAGCATCTGCTCTATCCTAGCCTGTGACTTCATATGTGAGTCCTACACATGATTCCATTGACTTTCCATTTTTCATTCTGGCAAAAATTAGTAGAACAGTCAAAGAGTCTTGACAGACGTAAGTGAGGATCAGCTTAGCAGATCAGTTAGCTATTCCCCAAGGCTCTTCAGCCCACACCAAAATCCCAGAAATATTAGATACAAAGCATTGCCACCACAGGAAAGTTTGACTGATTCAGAGACCATTTAGCAAAGAGTGGCTCTCAGAAGAGTACTTGAACCTCAACAATGGGGATTAGAAAAGAGCCAGAATTAATATTTATGCAGCAGTGGTTAAGTGCTAAGGCTGCTAACCAAAGGGTCAGTAGTTCAAATCCAACAGGCATTCCTTGGAAACTTGATGGGGTAGTTCTACCCTATCCTATAGTGTCACTATGAGTTGGAATTGACCCTACAGCAATTTTTTGTTTTTTTTTTTTTGGTTCATGTATGCTGGGTGCATGATAAGTGGTGGGGATATTTTAATGAGCATGACAGTCACAGGCCTGATCTCATAAAACTCAGAACCTGTGAGAGAGACCAAGACAATCAAGAAAACAAACACAAAATCTTCAGCCAAAGATTAGATATGCCTATAAAACAAACAATAATACAACTCAACTATGTATACAAGACTAAATGGGCACACTAGCCCAGGTATAAGGACAAGAAGTCAGGAAAGGACAGGAAAACAGAACGAATGGAAATGGGGAACCCGAGGTTGAGAGGGGGAAAGTGTTGGCATGTCACAGGGTTGGCAACCAATGTCAAAAACAATATGTGTAGTAATTGTTTAGTGAGAAACTAATTTGCTCTGTAAATCTTCATCTAAAGCTCAATAAAAAATGCAAAAAAAAAAAATAAGAAAAACACATAATGCAATAGTGTTGCAATTACTGTTATGAAGCAAATAAAGCAGATGCAACAGTATCAAGATACGTTGGCAGTTATCCAACCAGAGAGTAACAGTGAATTTAGGAGTTCTTTACCACTTAAAGGAGTCCCTGGGTGGCACAAACAGTCAAGCCCTGGGCTACTAACTGAAAGGTTAGCCCTTTGAACCCACCCAGAGGTTCATTGGAAGAAAGATTTGGCAATATATTTCCATAAGGTCACAGCCATAACAACCTGATGGAGCTCACTTCTTCTTCTCTGCAACACATGAAGTTGCCATGAATCGGGATCAATTCAATGGCAACTAGTGTTTTGTTTTGTTTTAAACCATGTAACACAGTACAGAACAGTAAAATGAAAGGTAGTAACATAGAGCAAAGGTGAGTCAAGGAAAGGGAAAGGAAAAGGAAGGGTTAATGAAAGAAGAGATGCTATCTAACCTAATTTGATGCCATTTAAAAGTGACCTTGAATTTCAAGGGTACAGTTCCCAGGTTCTACAGGTTAGGGCCCCAGGGAATCTAACGTACGCAGTTGTTTGGGGATCCATAAGAATGCATCTCTCATAGCTAATCCCGCCATACAACTGTTGGCAATGAAAACTTGAAGAATTGTATGACAGGAGCCAGCCACGTGAGAGCAAACTCATAAACTGTAGACAGTGAGTTGAATTAAATTCCTAAGTGCATCTACACACTCTGATATCTCAAGTGCTGAAAGATGAATGAAATCAAGTTGTACCAGCTACTGCTGCCAAAACACTGTCTATGCCAGGCTAGAATGTTTACCTGGTGATTTATACAACATAAAATGATTCTGGGTTATTTGGTAGTGGTTTAGGTTGGGAAGACACAGTGTGCTGCAATTAAACATGTACTTGAAAGAAAATTCTTTTTTAAAGTAACATTTTCACATCACCAAGGCCTGTTACAAATTATAAGAAACAAGGGATATTCCCCATATCCTCTGCCCCCTCCCCCAGCCCCGTCCCTGGTCAAGGAGAGCCTTGTGGTAGAACAGGGTCAGGTCTGCTGTCCTGTATGATTGATGAGGCCGATGGCACAGCAAGAAATCATTTCAGAAGTAACCGAGTCACTTAACTATCATGCGGTAGAAAATTACAGACCCAAACCTGGCTATTAGGTCTGAATGATGTGGAGTAGTTTCTCTGCTACCTCTAACCTAAAAAAAAAAAAGAAAAGAAAGAACAAATGTAGAAGTCCCTGATTTTGAGACCCTCTGACCTAGTAGATACCCAATTCTACACAAAGCTGAAGCCCCTGAGCTTTAGCAGCACCTCCACAAGAAACCAAGGAGACACTGTAAGACTCATGTAGATTGAATGCTTATTCTCTTGTACTAATCAGTGCTGATTAAATAATCAAGCAAATAAGAATAATTTCAGTCAAGACTGAGTCATCTGAGTTCCCAGTTGGTGAAGCCAGGGCTAGGGTTGTAGTCGAGCCTAGTTCAGTATGGGGATTATGAAATCTCACTTTAGAAGACTGCTTCCTTAATCAGAGTACAGTACTTGGATTCTTTCCAAGGAGCCATGAGCATAGCCACCCCACCCCACCCCCAAGTGTCTTTAAATGTGGTTCAGTCCCCAAAGTAGAGCCATGATGGAAAACCCAAGTCATAGAAAGATAGATGAGTTTGTCACTGAGAGAAGAATGGTGATGTTCACTGAGGGATAGGAGAAGCTGGCCAAGATATTTAATACTTGATTTTATGGAAATTAAAAGAAGCAATGAAGGCAGATAAGTCCATGACTTTATCGCATAGGATGTCAATTCCTAAGTCTTAAATAATCTCATCTTGGCAGAATACCATAGTAGAAACAACATGAGCTCTGTGATCAGGCAGTTCCCAGCCTCTTAGTTACACAATTTCTTCATATATTGCCTCATTCATTTCACTGATATTTATGAAAGTCTACATGAATCTGCTAGAAATAAAGACCTAAATAAGGCAGACACACCCTCTGCCTTAATAGAGTTCACTATATAGTGAAAAACAAACAAAAAACCAGATGTTTAGATAACGCACAAATATGTAAATACAAACATTATGAGACACAGGAGAAAATATACATGGTTTTCTACAAGCATTAAATGTGCCTAGGTGGACCAAATGGTTTGTGCTCATCTGCTAATCCGAAGAGTGATGGTTTGAACATTCCCAGCTGTGCCCTAGAAGAAAGTGGCGATCTGCTTCCATAAAGATTACATCCAAGAAAACCCTATGGAGCAGTTCTACTCCATAACACATGGGGACCTAATGAGTCAGAATCCATTTGACCGCAACGAGTTAACAAGCATTAATGGAGGGCGTTTGATTTAGTCTGGGGGCTAGAAAGATCTATCTGCTTTTCCAGAAGAGTTTTAAAAAAAAAAAAATTCAGCTCATTCTGCGGATCGAAGAACTAGCCCTAATCCTTGAATGCCCTAATGGGCCAATCCCTACTAGCCACACTATCACCCAACTCCCTGCAGTAAATTCTGGCAACCTGACACCTGCTGTAAGGAAAAATGGATTCTGAGAGCTTCACATAACAGAGCTGTGACCATATAAAAACAGTTGCTGATGAGTCAACTCCATCTCAGGGCAACCCCATGTGTGTCAGAGTAAAACTGTGCTTCAGTTTTCACAGTTTTTAATGGCTAATTTTTTAGAAGTAGATTGTCAGGCCTTTGTTGCAATGTGCCTTTGATGGACTCAAATCGCCAACCTTTGAATTAGCAGCTGAGTATGTTAATGGTTTGTACCACCAAGGAACTCCATACAGGCTCTTGAAAGAGCACACAACCGGGGTGAAGGGAAGAAAAGCAAAACAAGACAAAAGCAAATAAACAAAAAATCTCACCCCTGCAGCAACAACCATAGAGCCTACTCAGAAACAAATGACGAAAGATATACATACTCTCTTTTTCACTGATTCTGTTCTGATTCTCATTGTATTATTAAGTAATATTCCATCTCTCCTTACAGGTTTGCAAATTACATTTCTGAAAATGGTTCCTTGAAGCTTTACATAAATATTCATTATATATTCTTGCCCGTTGGAAACCTATAACTGAAATCATCATTTCAACAGTGCCGAGCTGCTTTTTAGTTTCTATCAAGCCTGTGGAGATGAGTTACCATATGCACAGTTCATACCTGGGGGGCAAATTTGAAAATTACAAACTACACCTGAGGGTATTAGATGGTCTGCTCTTCTATCTGTGTTTCAAAAACCTATTTTGTAAAAGTCCAGAAATATTCTCTCACAGCCATTTAATGTTGTGGGTCCCTAAACAATGGTGATTGATTTTGTTTGGTCTGGCAAACACAAATTATCCCATAATCATTTTAGCCTACCAGCCATGCTTACATTGACTTGTTTGTGTTTTAGAGAAGAAAATGCAGGGACTGTCATGAAAAATGGCAAGGGTTAGAGGCAAATAAAAGATTCCTCTGTGCTGAGGAAAAATGCAGCTACTTTAATTTTCTATACAAAATGGCTTTCAGATGATATCAAAGTAAAGTGAATTTGAACATAAAAAAAGGGCACTTCAGTTTTCAAGTAAACTGGTCCTTCAAGCACCCACTAAGAGCTTTTGATTCACAGGCTTGCTCAATGCAAACACAAGGCAGACATGAAATGGAATGACATTTCCTACCTTTTCCACTCTAAAAACTATGTTGTTTATAATGACATTACGAAAATTTAGTAATGGGTTTAACACATGCATACACACACATACATATTCTCGTAAGCTCTTTGTAAACAAAATAGGTGAAAGGAACATTAAATAAATATTATTAGAAGAAAAGAATAAAGGAAATAAGGAAAGGAGAGAGTGACAGAAGGGAGAAGGAGAAAAAGAAGGAAAGAGAAGGTGAACAGAGGAACGTTTTCGTATTTGTAGAACTGGCCTATTCTCATCTTAATGTAGTATAATGAAAAAAAAAACACTTAGGGCTCTTCTTTGCCACTAACTACCTTCTAGGAAACTGTGGAAGCCAGTATTTTTTTCTAGGCATCTATTTCCTTAACTGCAAAAAGAGTACGCAGCACTATTTCTTCTCAAGACCCCTCCTAGTGTTGGCCTCCTGTGTTACTGCAACAGCAGGCATTTGATAAATGCACCCATTGTACCAGCTGAAAGGTTGCAAAAAGGTCAATAGGGTAGAGCGTTTCCAGGGAATAGTACATAGTTGCAAAAGTAAGAGTTGGTGGAATGTTCCAACAAAGAACAGAAAGATGTCAAGTCAGCAATTTGGAAATGCTCTTTTGGGTAAAATAAGAAACAATTATACTTCATCAGACATTTCTGAGCAGTTCACCTTGACAGCCTTTGCCATTTCAGCTTTGTCTCTCAAGCATACGCCTCCCACGTTGGATATAATTGCTCTTTCCTTTGGATACTCTTGAAGTTTTTCTGACTTGGCTGGAAAAGTTCAGTTGTGAAGTATGATCTACTTTCACAAGGTTCATTTGCATTGTTTGATTACGCCTTCATTTACAGATCATGATAATATGGCCAATTGTGCAATGTTCTTATTAACATTCCCTTTATACACAGATAATAATAAAACATGCTGAATACTTTCAATATACAATGTTGTAGAGGTTGTTTCAGGAACCAAATATGAGTAGACATTTGGGTTTCCAAAGTGTTCTCTGTACTAAAAAAACACTCATTGCCATCAAGCCTATTCCGACTCATAACACCCCTATAGTGCACAGTAGAACTACCCCATAGAGTTTCCAAGGAGCACTTGGTGGATTCGAACTGCCGACTTTTTGGTTAGCAGCTGTAGCTCTTAACCACTTCACCACCAGATTGTGCATTCTGTCTATAGCTCTGAAATTTGTGTAAGCATTAGCTTCTGCATAAGTATTCCGAATAATATGAAAGAGAGCCCCATTTGTTTCCCACTGGAGGCCTGTGTACACGTTCAAATTAATCCAACATTTATTCAGCATTTCATTTGTGTAGGTCACTCAACAATGCTCTAGGACAAAATGGATACAAAAGGATAGAAAATGAATCGATAAGGCTTTTTATTTTATTTTTAAGCCTCAGAAGGATTTTATTTCACAGAAGAATTTCATTTCAAAAACTAAAACTCTACCTTATGTTTTTTTTAAATAATTTATTTTAGTTGTTAAGAACATACAGAGCAGAACATACACCAATTCAACAATTTCTACATGTACAATTCAGTGACATTGATTACATTCTTCAAGTTGTGCAACCATTCTCACCCTCCTTTAACGAACGGATCCTCCCCCATTAACATAAAATCAATGTCCCCTGAGGTTTCTATCTAATCTTTTTGGTTGCTGTTGTCAATTCAATCCCATATAGACAGTTCTTAAAAGAGTATAATGCTTGAGGCAGACATTCTATACTAGTTAAATTAATTTTTTTTTTAATTGTACTTTAGACCTAAATCCCCATTAGCAAATGGATGGATAAACAAAATGTGGTACATACATACAATGGAATACTACTCAGCTGGGAGAAGAAACAAAGTCTTTATACGTGCTACAATATGGACGGAGCTGGAAGACATCATGCTGAGTGAAATTAGTCAGACACAAAAGACAAATATTGTAAGACCTCATTTACATAAAAAGATAAGAAAAGGCAAACGTATAAAGACCAAAGTTTATTAGTGGTTACCAGGGGCAGGAGGAAGGAGAAAGTGGTGGAGGGATTATTACTTATGGAGTACTGACTTTCAGTTTACACTGATGAAAAAAGCTCATTGATTGAAGATAGGGTTGCTCAGTTGATTAATGTCATTGCCGTCAGTAAGTTGTACACCTGTAGAAAGTTGAATAGGCAAAAAAAAAAAAAAAAAGTATCTGCTGAGGCTACTTATATGCACCTAAACACCTATGGGATTTGGTTTCTTAGTGTGGAAGTTTAGGGTGATTGTTTCTTGGGACATCCCAATTAATTGGCCTAAGAACATGTTTAGTGTGTCTGTTCTACCTCCTAGTTTGTTGCACAGTGCATAGGGTCTAAAAAGCTTGCAACAGAGGAAGAGGAAGAGTCAAGAGTAGGAGGAAAATATGGACTATGTGGCTAATTGCCTCTGTGAACAATTGGCTTCTTTGCCAAGAGACCAGAAGAACTGAATGGTGCTCAGCTATGATTACTGAACATTTGAATAAAGGTTCTGTAGAAGAATCCTGATCAAAAGGGAGAAAATGTAGAACAGAGAAATTCACATATTCATGGAATCTAGACTTTCTGGAGCTATGGATGCTGGATGAACCCCTGAAACTATTGCCTAAAGATAATCTTTAAACTGTAAACCAAAAATATTTCCTGAACTCTTCTTAAAACCAAATAGTTTAACTAGTAAGGAATGGCAGCCTTGAGCATAATGCTCTTCTAAGATCTATGTATATAGGCTCAAATTGACAACAGCAACTTGAAATATTAGATAGGAATCTAAGTGGGCAGTGAGTTTATATTAAATGGGGAGGAAGACCTCAGAAAAGCAGGGTTGGAATGGTTGCACAACTCAGAGAATATAATTGTGGTGCTTAAGGTGGTATGTCAACTTGACTGGGCCGTGATTCTCAGTGGTTTGGCAGTTATTAATGATGTAATCACCTCCACAATGAGATCTGCTATGAGCAGCCAATCAGTTGAAAGGGAGTTTCCTTGGTGGTATGGCGTGAATCCAATATATATGGACTTTCTCATAAAGCTTACTGGCTTTTGCTCTGCTCTGGATCCTGTATTCGGCTTGTCATCATCTGAACTCCGGTTCTTGAGACTTGAGCCAGCAGCCTGCCATCTTACCTGCCGATCTTGGATTCATCAGCCTCCACAGCCCGTGAGCCAGCACTGCTGTCTGACCAGGTGACGTTAGGTTAGTCAGCCCCTGCAGCTATGTGAGCCAGGAGAAGCCTCCAGCCTGAGGCCTGACCCACAGACTTGGGACTTTCCAGCCTCTACAACCACGAGTCATTTCCTTGATATAAATTTCTCTCTCTGTATATGTACATATATATATATATATATATATATATATATATATAAATCTATCTCTATCTCTATGTATATATAGAGAGAACCCAGAGAACACAGCCTAAGACAGTAATCAATGTCATTGAATTGAACATGTAGAAATTTGAATTGCTGTATGTTTTTGCTGCATATGTTCTCAACAACAATAAAATAAATATTTAAAAATAAAAAAAAACAAATGCAGCCAAATTTGGCTAGTAGGCTATACTTTGCCAAGTCCTGCACTAGGCCATGCTTTCAAACTTCTCTCTACAAGTAATTAACATTTTTGTTTATCATTTTGATTGAACTATTTTTTTCTATTTTACCCATGCATATTAAATGTCTGTCTGTTTAGTTTTACTTATTACAAAAATTTTTGTCATTTAAAGGATATGTACATCAACTTCCATATACATGCCATTAGAAATATAACTAAGCACGTACTAAGTACTAGCCACATGCAAAGTTTACTGCCACAATAGTGTGAGATTCATCATTTATGCATTTATTTATTCATTCGTCTGCTTAATTAATCAAAATTATTAATGGATTCAGGTATTTGGTAAATGACATATATATATATATAGTCTCAAATATACCCAGGAAACTTAAATGGACCCTCTAGTGGCATTTCATGTATTCTCTCTCCTACCTTTCATCCCTCTGGGATAATTTACACATGTTAGATAAAAAATGCGCCACCTAGATGCTCCTCTTACTTGCTACCCAGCTGCAAGGAGGGGAGTCAGCAGCTCCCAGCTCTCAGTTCCTTAAGGTCTTTCTCAGCAGCAAAGAGCTACCTAGTATAAAGGTACAGCCATTTGGGCATGTCACAGGATAACTCTGATTGGCAAAGCAAACTCTTTTACCACTTCTGAGAACCAAACCTGTGACGCTGGGATATTTCCAAAGGTAAAGAACAAAATATTTATTAAGCGGTGTTTCCCTGCTTTAACAACTCTCCTCATGATGGACACACCTAAAACTGTTCTCATATGTTAGTCATATTTCATTGGAGTTTTAAGGAGTTTGGCAATATTGAATGGGGAGAAATGTTATGAATCAGGTTCAATGGGATTCTGTGGCATCCGTAGGTCTTTATTTCAATGAGTGGCATTATAATGGATTAGGATTTTTATTTTCATATTCTAGGAGCATTTATGTTAATCAAACACCTTCCACAAATGGCCTACCCTCCTGGCAGTCCAGTTCCGTATTGTGTATCTTCTTTCCCAGTTTCCCTGTTCCCCTCTATTATACCAATGAGAAAATTGCCTGAACTCCCCCAAAGAAATCCTTAAACAGATCTTTCTGCTGCCAGTGGATTACAGAGCCTTTCCTCTATAAAGCCAGCCTCGGAGAACCAACTCATGACACTGGTTTAAGAAGGAGTTCTGAGCTGGGCTAAGGGTCCCTAAGTTCTTGTTCTGGCTATACGTATCTCAAAGAATTAATTTAATCTCTCTGACCCTCATTATCCTTATCTTTTCCACAAAGATAATAACACTGCCCTATGTTGCTGTGTTATTGCTGTAAGATCTAAAAAATTCTCAAAGTTCATTGAAAAGTTGATAATAATGCCTTACATTGTACAGCAATTTTATTGTCTCAGACATAGCCTTGAAAATGTCTGAGATATTAAACCCATTCTTTAAATTTGACTAAAATAACATGTCGAATGAATTTGTTTCTAAACAAAAGACATGTTGGTATAGTTGGAAAAGGGAGGAATTAAAGATAAAGAATAATGAAATATAAAACAGTGCAGAGATGCTGGGGGAATTAGCTCAAGCTCACGCTAAAATGTTTGAGATTGTTTAATTAAAGCAAAATAGGAGAATAATGAAAATTATCAAAGTCTTGTCCAAAATAAAGCAGTATCCAGGAAATAGCTACTTAATAAATCCAAAGGTAGCTTGAGTTGTTCTGTTATATGATCATAATAACAAAAGAAATTAACGAATTCCCTCAAAATTGTGAAATAATTAATATAAATGACACAGGGTTACTCCAAATTATATTCAAAAACTTTGTGGCTATGCAGCTTTCATTTGCAAAATAACAAAGAAAATGCACCACGAACTGGATATTGGGATGTTACTAAAGTGTTTTGCCACAGCTCGTTAAGTTTTACTGGGAAAAAAGTTAGTGAAATTAGTTTTATATGAGCGGAGGCACGTGGACTGAGATCTTGGCAGAAAACGAAGCAAGCCAGAGACGAGGATAAGTTGGGATGTGCCCACTGGCTCTCAGCTGCCGGTCCAGACAGTGGCTGCAGAAACTCCCCTGGACCTGTGTTAACAGGCGGCGCACACACACGCCTGCCCAGGTCCTGCCTCAGGCCTGTAATGGAGAATCTCAGTTGCGGAGCTGGAGAGTCCGTATTTTTAACAAGATGTCTCAGATGATTCTCCTGTGCAAGCGTGTTTGTGAATCACTAACGTGACCAGTTTTGTTGTAAAGAGAAGAGCCTAAGCACAGTCAATAGCCAAAACGCAAAGTTCTTTTAAAATGTGTACGCGTGTGTGAGATCTGGAAAAAAGGAGGAGTATAATCTCAGCCATTAAACAGTACTACGTTGCCAAACCAAATCTAAGAAACTTCGGACCCAGGTCTGCTCTCTGCCTGGCAATAAACGTATTCTCGGCAGATATATACCTGCATGTGGGCTTCTAGTTGTGCCATTTCCACCGTGAGAATTAATTCTGCCTCTTCCTATTAAAGGAAACCCTGGTGGCTTAGTGATTAAGAGCTTTGGCTGCTAACCAAAAGATGTGCAGTTCGAATCCACCAGGTGCTCTTTGGAAACCCTATGGGGCAGTTCTACTTTGTCCTATAGGGTCACTATGAGTCGGAATCGATTTGAGAGCAACAAGTTTTTTCTACCCCTATTAAAAGAAGCCCTGGTACCTCAATGGTTAGGTGCTCGGCTGCTATCCGAAAGGTAGGCAGTTCAAACTCACCCAGCAGCTCTGCAGGAGAAAGATGTGGCAATCTGCTCCTGTAAAGATTACAACCTAGAAAACCCTATGGAGCAGTTCTACTCTGTCACATGGGGTCACTGTAAGTCGGGATGCTAACTCACAACAATAGTCCTGTTAAGTTAGAGGTATCATTCTAGTCCCATGATTCTCAAAGATCCTTCTAGGCAAGATAATAAGTATTACATGAATACAAATGTTTTATGATTATGTAAATATGGGACTCCCTGGGTGGCTCAAATGCTTAACCACTCAACTATTAGCCAAAGGTTGGTGGTTCAAACTCACGTAAAAGGCACTTCAGAAGGCAGGCCTGGCAGTCTGCTTCCAAAAGTTCACAACCTTGAGAAAATCCATTTCTATTCTGTACACATGGGGTCTCCACGAGTTGAAACTGACTGGATGGCAACTAACAACAATAAAGTTGGGAAACTTGAATTAACAAATTGGTTTCCTTACTGCAGGACTTCTCTTAACCTCTCATATGTAAATGTGCACGGTAGATCTCTAAATATAAGCTACAGTATATGCAGTGTTTCCAAAACACATATGACCATAGAACACTTTTTCATTTCACAGAATATCACACCTCTGCTCTTCTGGGGAGTGCACTTTTAAGCCACTGTTCTATGTTCATTCAAAATCCTAGTTCCAATTGTAAAGAGCACCACAGGCAGTGAAATCAGGAGACCTGACACTGTGGACTAGTCATGCATATTAATTTATTCCATCTTCCCGTCATCCAAACGTTCTTCTTCCTTTGAGGAACATCCCCCACTTTGTCACTTTTGGTGCCTCGACTCATTAAAGGAGTCAGACAATTCTTTGTTCTACCCCTGACAGTCAGGTCATGATAATGTGAAATTGTTCAGAGTTTAGGAGTCCAGGAAAAATCCCAGCCTACCAAGAAATTTTTTTTACCAAGAAAGAAATACAGTTATGTGAGACCATCATGCTTTTTGAGGTTCAGGCTTTAAAAATATGAGAAATTGTTAAGAAAACAACTTTTTAAGATTTCAATTTGAAAATACGTTTATCAAAATGATCTCTATCTGCCTTAGGGTTGACTTGATGACTATCACCACAAAGTTATAACATTGTGAACATTGGAAGGCATACAATCTAAAGTCCCTCGGAGAGAAAGCCAGAAAGAAAGAGTTCTCACCTTGCCTTTACCCTTCCACAGATTCCACATGAGCCTCCAAAGATAAAGGTGGTTTGAGGGCTTCCTGAAGCCAGCAGGTACCTGGAGCTGGGTGGCACCACTTGGTGCACTCCTGCTGCTCAAGCCATCATTCACACCCAAACACTCACCTCAGGACCTCCCTCTTCCATCTGTTTCCTAGACTCCTTTGTTCATAAAGTCCTGCTTGATTCTGACCTGCTTAGTTGAATTCAAACCCCTGAGTCTGCCTGTATACATCAGTTCATTTTAACAAGCATGTGTCGAAGATCTATTTCCCAGACTCTTTGCTTGACCCTGGAGATAAAATGGTGAGCGAAACATAGAGTGTCTTGACTCTCAAGGAGTCCATATCTGGGGAGCGATGCATTACTCAAATTATCACGTCAATAAGGTAAAATTAAACTTGAATAAGTGTTTTAGGGAAACCCTGGTGGTGTAGTGGTTAAGTGCTATGGCTGCTAACCAAAGGGTCAGCAGTTCAAATCCACCCGGCGCTCCTTGGAAACTCTATGGGCCAGTTCTACTCCGTCCTATAGGGTCGCTATGAGTCGGAATCAACTCGACGGCACTGGGTTTGGTTTTTTTGGTTAAGTGTTTTAGAGGAGAGAGGCATGGTGCCACAAGTAGCTTGACCAAGTCAAGGAGGTCAGGAAAGGTTATGCATGAAACATGACAAACATCCCCAAATTTGAAATAAAGTTAGGAGTTAAGTGAAAAGGGAACCTAAATCTATAATGGTTGAAAAAATATTTGTAAAATATATTTATACTTTTGTTCTTAGTTCCCTATGTACAGACATTATCAATATATTAGTTTCCTATGGCTGCTATAAAAAAATTACCATAAACTTGGTGGCTTATAAAACATACACATTTATCCTCTTAGAGTTCTGGAGTCCAGAAGTCTAAAATAGGTTTCACTAGGCTGAAATCAAGGTGTCAGCACTGCCATGCTTCCTCTGGAGACTCTAAGGGAAAATGCATTGCCTCACCATTTCCAGCTTCTGGAGACTGTCCTCATTCTTGGCCCATGGTCCTTCTTCACATCACCCTTCCTTTCCTTGCTCCTATCATCCCATTGCCTTCTTCCCCTTCTCTAGTAAAGCCTCTCCCTCCCTTTCTTTTGTAAGTATACTTGATTACATTTTAGGGCCACCTGAATAACCCAGGAAAATTCTTAATCATTGCAAGGCACTGCAAAGCCCCTTTTGCTATATAAGGTGACATTCACAGATGCCAGGGATTAGGATGTGGGTGGGGGGGGGGCATTATTCAGCCTACCTAAATAAATGACTATATATTCACACTTTTTAAAAAGAAAAATACATCAGCACGCTCTCATTGCCCAAGTCAGAATTGTAGCAGATGCTGTAATACATCACTATAGAATTCCCCTTCTGGACTGATGCACTGAGTCCACCAAAGGCTGGAACCGGTTGGTGGATCATAGCTGGGTCCCACCAATAAATTGCCCTTGGCCCTAAGTAGCTACCCTGTCCATGGTTATGACCCCACCCCCTTCAGCCAACAGCTCACACTCATTGACTGATCCACGCAGGATGCAAATACCACCTCCTCTGCCTCAATTCGGTACAAGTGTGAAGCACCACCCCAGCTCCTGAGGCCTCTGTTGAGCCTATTCATCTTCTTCCTTTGCCCGGTTCTGCTTTCTTAACTGCTTCACAAGTGCTTTTCCTGATTACTTCCCCCCATAAACCTCCTGCATGCAAATCCGTTTCAGAGTCTGCTTCCCAGAACTCAACCGATGGCCAGAAAACCCAAACCCAAAACCAAACCAATTGCCATCGAGTCAATTCTGACTCATAGCGACCCTCTAGGACAGAGTAGAACTGCCCCATAGGGTTTACAAGGAGCACCTGGTGGATTTGAACTGCTGGCCTTTTGGTCAGCAGCCGTAGTTCTTAACCACTATGCCACCAGGGTTTCCCCTATGGCCAGAAAAAAAAAATCACGTATAATTTGAGTTCAGGGTTAAGAATGTTTGCTTTCTACTTAACTTAAAAAATACAACATAAAAACATTAACTTTGCTTAGTTTTCTGATTACCCTTACTTCCCATATCTCCTGTCCTGCCCTCTCTAATTTTCCTTTTATTGACATACTTCTTCCAAAAGTATTTTAATATGTTTATTTATGTATTTATTTGTATGTTTTAGTGGCAATCTTCCTGAGCCTCTTATGCCTGAGAATGTTTTAATAGTCCTTTACATTTACAGCCGTTTGGTTGAGTATAAGATCCTTGACTCAAAATACTTTCCCTTAAATACTTTGAAACTATTACTCCATTGGCTCCTTGCACAGAGTGATGCTATAAAAAAAATCTGAGATCTAACTGATACTGATTTCAATGTACTTTATCTGCTCTCTCCCTCTGAAGGTTTTGTAACTTTCTCTTGTCTTCGTTGTTCCTAAATGTTATTATACTGTGCGTAGGTGTAGATCTTTCTTTATCTTTATCTATCCTTGTTTAACACACTATGAGCCCTTTCATGGTTTCATGATTCCTCATCTTCTTTGTTTTGTTTTACCCATCTTAGGACTTTTTTTTTTTTTTTTCTTTGACTATGTCCTCTCTTTTTAATTTATCCTCCTCTCACTCTGGGACTATTACTACCCAGATGTTGGTACACCTTCTGTCCTGTCTTGAATTTTATGTTACATCTTTCATCTCCCTTTTCTCCAGCATCTGGAGCAGAGAGAAAAGATCGAACCGCCAAGGAGCCCGTGATTGGTGAGGAGCAAAGAATACAGGTCTTAGGTAAACACCAGATATAAACTCTATGCCCCAGGGCTCGTTTTTAGTGAGGTGAGAGAAGGGCCATAACTCTTTTAATTATCTATTCATTTGCCTATCTCTCCAAATAAATTGTGAATGCTTTGAAGGAAGGACTTGGTCTTATTCATATTCATATCCATATGAATATCTCCCTAGACTAAGTTCATAAATGTTTATTCAGTCAGTGTCTTTCTTCTACGACTTCCTCCTGCTCATTTTGTTCAGCGCTTGAATATATTGCCTTATATTCTCTTATTTCCACATTTATTCACTTATGTAATACATATCTATTGAAATCTAGCATGTGGCATGCTAGGTGGTATGAAATAGGAATACTAGGTTTAAAAAAATGCTTTGTCAAAGGATTTGTTGGGAAACCAGTCTGCAGACAATTGCAATGCAGTCTGAAAATTCCTGAGATAGAATTTTGCATTCAAGTACTTAAGTGTTAGTCCTATTCTCCGTAATTGTAGCCTCTCCCTCCTAATACCTACACCCAGGCTCACATTCATCCACTCAGTATGTGTGTAATTAATGCCAGGCACCTCACAGAGAGAAAATACTTAAAAAAAAAAAAAAAAAGGAAAAAATTTTACTGTGATTATCAAAATTAATGCAGCTTGTCTTAAAGTGAAGAAACTGCTCTCTTTTTTCCTAAATAAAATTACCACAGTGAAGACTGAGATGTTTTTCACTGTAAACTTTAGTAATGATTAGATTCTACTCACTAATGCAGAAAAGCAAATTCAGATATATCAAAATGTTTCTCAACAAGAGGTGATGAAAAAGTCTTCTGATTATGCTTTTTATCCATAAAATTCAATGTTCTGTCTGTCTCCTCATTCTTTTAAAAACAGACCGTGTGGACACGTTCATCAGAAACCCTGAGATACTTATGAAAAATGCAAATTTATGGGTCTTCTAGCAGACCTGTTGATTTAGATTCCCTGGGGAGCTGGAGACCAGCTTTTATATTTTGCAAAAATACTGGGTGATTCTGCTGCACTGACAACATTGAATTTTATCTGAACCCTGTGATCCTGGAAAATAGTGAAGGTTAAGAAATACTCCCACCCTTTTGTGTTCCAGGAAATGGCTTATTGCAAAGAACCACCCTTCCATGACTTAGACAAGACTGGAAATGCCCCTTGTTTACCTATGGCAGGGTCAGACGCTGACCCTCCAAATTTCATTCTTTGTCTCATAGAAAATGAGTTGAACTGTTGGTCTCCATTGATCAATCAGAAAAAAAATCCTTGTTAACCAAGCTTTGCTTAAGCTTCCATCCTTCCACAAGTCCCTGAACTTTGACCCACCTTCAGTATGAGCCAACATACAAGGGCATCTCCAAGTGAATAGGCTGGCCTTAGCTTAAAACATTTTCTGATTTACTGATTACGCCACCCTTTTTCCCCACTCCCCAGCACTCGGTTCTTTCTGGCCTTCTTTACATTCATCACTATAAAAGAAAAACCTATTTTGTCTAACTCTTGAGAAGCTTGCTGATCTTAACGGTCAGATATGCAAAGGGCTTACCTTGCTTACCAGATCACCTGTAGTGAACAATTTCACATTTTTTTTACCATATCCAAGACCCTGCTTCTAGATATGGCCGACATCTGTCTCTCTCCCAATCACACAGCGCCTTTATACAGAATCAAAGCCTCTTTGCAAATTTACAATCCCTGACAGAGCCAGGTGACTCAGTAATCAAGGTAAGCATGAGCTTCCTAGTGCTTACTTACTAATCTGTAGTGAACTATTTCACATGGGTTTCACCACATCAAAGGTGTTCACTACAGATTAGTAAGTAAGCATAAGTAAGTCTGTGCTTACCTTGCCTATTGGATAATCTGGCCCTGGGTCAGAGCATTCTCCCTATGGCAGTAGCCCTCTTCGCCTTTCTCCCTCTTGTACTAATCCTTTTGAAAAAAGCCTCTCATTACTAAATCCTGATGTTTTGTTTTGTTTCGTAATTTGACAACAACACTAAAATGTGAGAACCACTGCCAAGCATTCTATTTAATTGAGACTTGACCATAGTTGGCCAGCTATCAGTCAGTTGTAATCCACTCTGAGTGGACATTAAAAGAAGATGATCTTTCTTATCTGAAGAATTAATGATTATGTAGTGAATAGACAGTTAAGATCCTTTCTTTTTTTTTTTTTTAATGTTTTTGCTTGACGGTTTTGTGAACCTAAGATATTAAAACTAGTAGAAACTACTAACTGACAAAGCAATAAGCACTAAATTTATTTAACAACTGGTAAGTGCTAAAACAATGTTAAGAATTTTATTATGCATTATTTCTCACAAGAACTTACTGTGTACTTCTATTTTATAGATGAGAACCTGGTGTTCAGATAGATTGCCTGCTTAACGTAAAAATTAAAAAAAAACAACCTGTTGTTGCCATCAGGTCAATTCCAATCCTGGCAACCCCATGTATTACAGAGTAGAACTGCTTCATAGAATTTTCTTGGCCGTAATTCTTATAGAAGCATATCATCATGCCTTTCCTATCCTGCCCTGCTGGGTGGGTTCAAACAGCCAGAGACAAGCGTAAACCATTCGTGCCACCCAGAGACCTCGGACTAATATCAAACCATGCTATTAATAACTGAAAGAGGCCAGATTCAAGCTTATTTCCAACATCTTATACATCCTCAGTGTTAGCCTGTTTTCTAAGATCACTCTCAGATTAAAAAAGAATAGACAGGGAGACCATGAACAATGTTATAGACTGTATGCGTATTAACTACCAAGATACAGTGAAAATGGAAACAGAAACTTCGCAATGGCTGAATATTCTTCCCTTGAAGCCGACCTCTCTTCTAGAGCCTGATTTTACTTGCTCATTACCTTCAAAAATGTCCATTCAATGTTTGCAAATTTTTGTCAACTAGGATGAAGCCTTCAGAGAACAATAGGTTAAAAGAGACAGAAAAAGCTTCTCCCGCTGTGTGTCAGATGGTTCAAGAACGGACCTTAACAATTGGCATACTGGGTTCAACTACTGAATTTTAAAGGTGACAGGTTAGGCTTTTCTTTATTTTTATGAAGAAGGGGATAAAAGAAAAATTGCACTGTCTGTAGTATGTGAAGAAAGAAAATTCTGTTTCTATGACAAAGCAGATTGACTTTAAAGCACAGGTCCTTTTCTGCAAAGTCCAGTCCCCACACAAACCAATGGGGAAGAAATGTAGCAAATGCCAGCTAATTATACATCAGAAATAGGTCGAGCTCCACGGACCAGACGAGGCTATCATATCAGTCTCCTTGAAAACTAATGTCTGTTGGCTTGGTTTCCTCATATGTTAATGAAACTTACAATACATTGTTTTATTTATTCCAAAGAGAAACTATATATTGACCCTTCATTTACATGTTAAATCCACATAGAACTTCTAACCAGAAATGATATTTCTTAGTCTCTTAGTGCTTCTGTAGCATAAATATCACAAGTGGGTAGTTTTAAAGAATAAAACTTATTTTTTCACAGTTGAGGGGGCTAAAAGTCCAAATTCAGGATGTGGTTCTAGGGGATGGTCCTTCTTTGTTTATTTCAACTTCTAATAGCCAAGAATCCTTGGAATTCCTGGGGTGGTAAATTCACCTGTCCCCCTTATCGTCAGAGAGGGTCTGTCCTCTGCCATGTCTGTGTGCCTGTCTCTGGGTCTAAGCTGTTCTTTACATAACTCAAGGTTATGATCTACCATATACTAGTATGAGCTCAACTGGTTGATTATATTATGATAGATCGTGTTATGGAACGTGCTTACATTATATTACATTACATCCACACACATATTTTGAGGAGATACAGTTCAGTCTGTAACACTATCACACCTATCAGCCATTTCTGCACTTCCATCCCACATCTTCAGGTTTAATGAACCGGAATCTGCTGATATCAATCGAAGCTTCCTGTTTAAGATACTACGGACTACAGTACTGAATCTCCTTTGTAATCATCCTTTTGTTAAGAAAAAGAAATGTGTATATGGTAATAAAATAAAATAATGACTGATTTTTCTTTAATACTAAAAGTACCAGAATTAACATATCCAAATTAAAGTTTCCCTTTCAGAGCAGGGGAATAAAACTTTGGAAAGGAACAATGCTCATTTGGAAATAGTATTTCTCTTAACACCAGCTTATGAAAGAAGAAGAAAACAAGATTAAACAAAAAATGAATTCCAAACAATTATCAAGGATTTTGAAAGGAAGGTGAATGATGCTTGAAATATATTTCTAAGTTTTGAACAGAGACAGCTTAAATAGGAAAGACCAAAGGACTGAAAAAAAGGAAACCCAAATGAGCTCATACACTACCACTAACTAGCTGAATACTTTGGGACAAATTTCTTTTGAGCCTAATTTCCTAACCTGAAAAATAAGGGGATTGGACTAGCCAATCACTTAGATGTGGGACTCCATGACAGTGGGAGGGAGGAAAGGATGACAGGGTGCATAGCCCACAGATAGCATGGGGGGAACAAGCACATTGGCGAAGCAAGACAGTCAATTCATGACCACAGGCTATTTTTCATCAAAGTGGCCCACTGTTTAGGCTCTGCCTTTCATGGAGCAGTGGTTAAGAACTCGACTTCTAACCAAAAGTTCAGCAGTTCAAATCTACCAGCCACTCACTCCTTGGAAACCCTATGGGGCTGTTCTACTCTGTCTAATCGGGTCTCTATGAGTGGGAATCTACTTGATGGCAACATGTTTCATGTAAAAATGTCCTCTCCTCTCACAGAGAGAACATTTTTGGGTGTCTGAATCTCCATACCAGCCTGGCTACAGTTAGAAAAAATTAACAATGGTAACATCACTCCATATTCTTTGCTGTAGTTGAACCCATAAAAGTTTCTCTCCCTTTTACTACCTTGTTAGTTGCCATCAAGTTGGCTCTGATCATGGTGACCTTATGTATAACAAAACAAAGCATTGCCAGTCCTGTGCCATCTTCATTATTGTTAATGTGTTTGAGTCCATTATTTCAGCCATTGTGTCAATCCATCTCACAGAGGCTCTTCCTCGCCTTCACTGACCATTCACTTTACCAAACATGATGTCTTTGGCCATCAATCAGTCCCTCCTGATTATGTGTCCAAAGTAAGCAAATCAAAGTCTTGGACAATGTTCAGTGATCCTTTAGGTTTTCACTGGCTAATTTTCATAAGTAAATACCAATAGCATAGATTCCAGCATCATAACAACATACAAGCCACCACAGTATGACACACTGACAGATATGTGGTAGCTCATATTCTTATTATGTCCTAAATCTCTGCTATAAGACAGTCTCTTTCAAATATAAGCCAGACCTCTGCCTTCAGAAGCTATTTTATCCCTCCTGCCTCAAACAGCAGCCAGCAAGTGGATGTAAGTGTGCAATCAGTCCAGTCTAGATTTTGGTGTTCTCTGGTGTCTCATGTATTTTATGATCAGCATATTCATTAATCACTCTCCAACAACTTCATTAACTCTCTTTCACCTTACAGAAACCTCTCATCCCTTTCCCTGACCGAAGTCATTTCCTATCAGGAGCTGTGCCCTGGACTCCACAACTGGATCCAAATATGTTTTCTAACTGGAATGCACACACTTTCTTGTGACTTTTGCCACCTCTTAATATCAGCTTATTTCTTTCCTCCCTCACCTTCTTTTTTCAATATGCACCTTCCTCCACTTTCATTCCTCTCCCAGGGCACTCACCGATTAGCTGATGAGGCTTCCGGTTTTCAGTGGCTGCTTGGTACATGCTCAGTCCACAACTGCCTGGTGTAGAATTACTCTTGATCAGAGCAGTTGTGCACTCAACGAGCCACAGACAGTGAAGACTTCAGCAGGCAGTCAACAGCTCGTATATGATGTCAGATTAATGTGGCTTGAACAAGTGCTGAGAGAACCAAGCACGTCCTCTGGTGCTGTTATCCTGGTAGGGATGTAACATGCTGTATCCTAACCTTTTTATGTTTCCCGTAGGAAATTAGGACTCCTCATAGGACTTCTTAGTACTGCTTAAAGTGGCTCTCAGCCAACATTCCTATCATTTCTAAACTATACCCTAAAAAACTCAGAGCCCTTTTAAGATATTCACAAAACAGAGCCTGGAGTCATACGATAAAGGAATCTTCTAGAACAGACACCTTGTTTGTGAGACAAGGAAACTGAGATCCACAGAGGTATGCTTGCTTAGCCAAGGTCACCTCTTCAACCAATACCTTAACTATTACCAATGGTCAGTTGGGAGAACTGGACCAAAAAGATATTTAATAATTGGTCTGAGATGACCATGTAAGTTGTTGCTAAAAATAAAAACCAAAAACCAAATTGGTTCTGACTCACGGGAACCCCATGTATTATAGAGTAGAACTGCTAAATAGGATTTTCTTCGCTGTAATCTTTATAGAAGCAAATCACTAGGCCTTTCTTTCACGGTCCTGCTGGGTGGACTTGAACCACAATCTTTGAGGGCAAACCATACGCACCACCCAGGAACCTGTTGTATAATAAGGGCTCGAATTTATATGAAGCTGGCAAAGTTGTAAGTTACTAGCCCACCACAAGTGGAGCAACTCAGCATATACAAATGAAAAAAGAGGGAACTACTTTGGTATCAAGGCTTATGAAGGAAGGAGAAAGACATTCCTACGGGAACTGCTGTTAGTGTTACAACTGGACCTAGGCTAGGTCCAGCTTAGAACCTGTCTCTTGGCAGGGCTGTTAACAATTTAATAGGAATTGCTGGAGTTTCTGAGAGCAACTTGGTTCACACTCTCCCTCCCCCTTTGGATTTATATTTTTATTATCCAAAAGTTTTTATTATATGAAATATAATTTCATATACTGTGATGAAATAATTCTCTTCTGCAGCTTGGTTTTTTTCACTGAGCAATACTCTAGGGCTATGTTTCCATATTATGATGTACAGCTAAACCAAAAAAGAAAAAAACAAACCCGTTGCCATCAGTTGATTCCGACTCATAGCGTCCCTATAGGACAGAGTAGAACTCCTAGGCCTACTTTATTCTTTTTAATTGTTGCATAGTAATTCAAAGTTTGGATAGCCATAATTAATATATATTTTTGGAGCCCTGGTGGTGCAGTGGTTAAGCATTCTGCTCCTAACCAAAAGATCAGCAGTTTGATCCCGCCAGCCACTTCTTGGAAACATTATGAGGCAGTTCTACTCTGTCCTATAGGGTCACTATGAGTCGAAATCGACTTGACAGCAGAGAGTAATTAATATGTTTACTTTTTTAAACTAGTCTTTTCCTAATAATAAAAACAATGCATGTTCTTATTGACAAAAGCAATTCAAATAAAAGAATAAAATAAAAATGATAGAACCTTCCTTTCCCTCAATCTCGCTCCTACTCCCTAGAGATAATTCAGCCAAGATTTGCCATTTTCAGTTCTTCTAGTTTCACATTTATGACTTTAGATAAAACACTTAGGCATCTATTTAGTATTTACAAACTTAAGAAAAAAATCTACTGATGCCTCTTCATCAAAAATGAAGACCTTGGCCTAATTAACACACCTCTTACGCTCAATGTATTCCTTGTCCCGATGTTACATTATTTACATTTCCAAAATTTATAACATTTACGTTTTCTTCTGAGACTATTAGTCACTTACACTGTATATTTCAAGTATGGCTAAAATTTACAAAATAAAAAAAATTTTTCATTATTATAACTTTGTAATTATATACCTTAACAATTTATTGGTCAAAGAAAATTTTTCTAAGTTTCAATATTCACAGGATACATATGTTCTTTCTCATTTCTTTCCCTTCTTTTGGGACATAGTTAACTGTCACTGTTTCCAGTATCTAATGTCATTCCTTTCCCAGGATTCAGTTTTCTTTTTTTTTCCCTCTACATAGCTGCCATTGAGTCTACTCCAAATTATGGCGAATTTATGTTCAAAAAAACAAAACGTTGTTTGGCCTTGTGTCATTCTTACAATGGCCAGCATGTTCAAGTCTATTGATATGGCTATTGTGCCAATCCATCTCACGAAGGGTCTCCCTTGCCCTCACTGGCTCTCTACTTCATCAAACATAAGATGTGTCCAAAGGAAGCGAGACAGATAATGTTCTGTTGTCATCCATAAGGTTTTCATTGGCTGATTTTCAGAAGTAGAGCATCAAGTCTCTCTTCCTATTCCGTCTTAGATTAGAAGCTTCACTGAAATCTGTCCGCCCTGAGCCACCCTGCTGGTATTTGAAATATTAATGGCATAGCTTCCAGCAACACAGCAACAGGCAAGCCACCACCCACCACGGTATGAAAGACTGAGAGACGGGTGGGTTTTGTTTGTTTATTTGTCTTTTTTTTTTTTTTTCTGGAGTGTGCCTTAAAATATAATTTTTCATAGAGTATACCTAGGAGAAAAAAGTTTGTTTTCCTATATATCCAAAAAAGTTTTGTAGTTTGTTCTCGAGCTTGTTTGAGACCTTTTCTAGGAATAGAATTCTACGTTCAAGTTTTTTCTATCAGTTTTTAAAGATATTGTAACATTGTTTTCTGGTACTCAATTTGTTATCAAGCTGATTCTTAATCCTTTGTGAATAACATTTTCTTTCTCTTTTTTTTATCCTTATCTTTTTGATTTCTCATCAAAATTTGTATGATTGTTTTGTAATGAGCGGATTCAGGTTAAACTCATTTTTTTAATTTATAATATACTGCAGAAATAATAGTTAGAACCCTTTTCTGCATAATAGCAGGAGGCACATTTTGACAGTGGCATGGTGGAGGCATCTGGCCCCCTCTAACTTTACAAGGGAGTAGGAGAATCAAGATCAATAGCCCAAGGCTGATTCCTGTGGGGCAGAAGTCAGACATACCTCCTCTCTCCAGCCTTTTTACCAGTTCTGACACCATCCATTCCCCCCACAGCACTCTCTACTTCTCTACCCAGTTCAATAATTTGTTGTAATGACCACATAGAATTCACAGACAATAGTCACTATTATGAGGTTTCTTAGGGAAGTAACAGGTTATAATTCAGGATGAGGAATTATTCAGGATACAGTTCTTCAGTCAGGACAGCTTATTCTCAGTGGTGCCCACAGACAGGCCCTTCTCTGGCCCTCAGCCTCTCAGCCTTTCTGCCTCTTAGCCTCACCTTTGCCCTGCTCAGGCAAGTGTAACAAAGCTCTTTAGCTCCACCAGTAAGTGCATGGTGGCACGCCAGTCCACCAGTAAGCTTCCTGCCTGAAGGCATCAGCTCTCTCGTTTCCTGGGTCAGCACACCCACTGTAGCCACCTCACTCCATGGGCCAGAAAACCTACCATGCTGTCTTATGCCAGTCTTCTGATTCTGCTGTCAAGTTTCTCCGTCACTGCTTCTCATTTTCTTGTGCTGTTCCTGGTGTTACAGCTCCGTGTCTCCTGGGTGTAGGAGGTTCTCAACACAGGGAACACTGACCCAAAGGACAAGTTCCACTCCTGGCTCTTCTTTCTTGTTAGTATTGAAGCCATCTCTCTGCTCTGGGTTTGGCTCTGTTTTTAAGCCTAGCGGGATGGCAAAATTGACCAATCCTCTTGTTACGGTTTTGTATATCTTATTTGCATGGTCCCACCTCCACAAGCATTTCATACACCTTATTTGCATCATTAGTAGGCTGCCCAATTTCTTCGGAAGGCCAGAAGTGTCTTATTTGCATCATCGCACTCAATCATTACAAAACAATGAATGGCTAAATGGGCCCTATTAAGTAATTCACAGCACCACACAGATGATGTAGGTTGCCCCATTACAATGATGCAAAGTTTGATCAAAGTTAAGGTGGTGACTGCCAGGCTTAATCGCTATTAAAATGCATGCCTTCCCGCCATTTAAAAAAAAAAGACTATTACCGCTGAGTTGATTTGGACTCAAAGTAACCCTATAGGACAGAGTAGAACTGCCCCATAGGGTTTCCAAGAGTGGCTGGTGGACTTGAACTACAGACCTTTGCTTAGTAGCCCTAGCCCTTAACCACTGTGCTACTAGGACTCTCTCTATATATACACATTCATACTATATGTAGATGCAGACTGTCACTAGGGGCTCAGAAAATTATATTTATTGAATATGTTGCAATCCAATTTCTGATTCCAATAATAAGGAATTAACTTTTTTTGAACTGATGCTTCCACAGATAACAATTATAAACTATGTGAGAGATATGAGAACAGATGTTTGAAAGCCTGCAGGCAGAAATAGAGGAATATGACCTTTGAAAGATCAGAATCACACTGAATGAGGCACATGTTTATATGACTTTTCCCCCAGAGGGCTCTCTCCAGAAAACACGGCACTGGACAGCTAGAATTCAAGCAGAGAGCTTGAATAAATTTGAAACCCTAGATGGTTTGATGAGTTAGAGGAAGAGTTTGGAATTACAGGAGTTGCCCAAAATTGAAAGAAAAATCCTAGAAAAGAGAGGGCCTTCAGGGGTCCCCAAAATCTGCTTATAACTTCTTTTCAAATCCTTAGCAGACCCTAAAGTGCACAAAGGAGTCCCAGTGGAGCACTGGTTAAACATTTGGCTTCTAATGAAAAGGTTGACAGAACCCACCCAGCAGCTTCACAGGAGAAAGACCTTGTGGTCTTTTCTATTAGAGACTACAGCTTACAAAACCCTCTGGAGCAGTTCCACTGTGTCATATGGGCTCTCCATGAATCAAAATCAACTAGACAAAACCTAACAAGAACAACAAACTCCACATGTTTGGGAGAGAACAGAGAGAAAACAACAGTTAAAATGCTGACATAGATGAGTACATGTTTCAGCAGATAAAACAGAGTTTGGAGTTTGAATCTCACCACATTAGAAAAGCTTGAAAAATAGATCAAGTTTTCCACTGAAACCGAATAAAGTTCACACTTTATGATTAAAATCAAAATACAAGGATTAATAGATTTGCTTTAGAACAAAGGGCAAATTCAAAATAGACCCATACTAACAAAGAATAAAACTAAAGATAAAGAAATAAAAAATCTTAAAAGCTACCAAAGAAAAATAAAAGATGCATTATATACAGAAATTGTCAATAAAAATGACAGATTATTTTTCATCAGAAACAATGGAGAACAGAAGGCAATGTTAAAACATCAGTAATTTACTGAAAGAAGAAAAAAATATATATCGACATAGAATTTTAGATCCACGAAGGGCAAAATATATTCCCAAAGGATTCTGGAAAGATGGCAATGAAAATATACCATCATTCCTTCTCTCCTCCACAAATACAACACGGAAAGAGTGTTCAGCCTTGGGGGACTCTGAATTGGGAATGAAGGCCAGCAGCAGGGAACTGCACATAGGCAAGAATAAATGAATCAATGAGTTACATATGGTAGGAAATTTGTTTCTCCCACTTCTCCTAACCATCCCCCCAGACAAACAGGCTGTCAGCTGCTGTGAAATGGGGAAGTGACCCCAGCAAAAGAGCCTGCATCCTAACTGCTACACTCCCTTCCTGTGCAGAGATAGAACTCCAAGCTTCTATGCTAAAATCAATAAGGCAGACCTCTCTGCAGGGTCTGCCTGGAGTGTGACAGCTCTCCCCCCCTTTAAATGTCAGCTGCCAGGCTGCTGTGATTTGCTACAGAAGGAACACTCCAATGGAGTCTGTTCCTATAGTTAGCACTCTGACTGCCTCTTTGTGCATCCCATAGCTAAGGGCCCCTGAAACCAACTGGACAGACCTCCCTGAGGGTCGGTTCTGACCCATGTGCCCTCTCTTCCTGTAGGGGCTGAAGACTGCTGACCGAGGCTGCTGTGTGCTAGGGAGTAGGCTCTTTGAATGAAACTTGCATTTGCTCCTGACATACTATCGGTGGGGCTCCGATAATAACAAGCAGACCTTCCTGAGAGCCTATTCAGTACATGCCAGCCCCTTTCCCACCCAGTAACTGTGAGCTGCTGTACTGATATAAACTCCTACAGAAGCTTCCCTGAAGTGGAGCCAGGACAGGGAACCACTTAAGTGGTGACTGCTACCCCAAGCACCACAGGGCCACTGTGGCTCTGAAACCAACAAGGCAGATCTCTTGGAGGTCCTCCTGGGGAGTACCAGCCCCTTCTTCTTCTAAAACAGAGAAAAGTCTGCCTGTGCTTTCCCTGAATGCCAGCTCAGATATAAGAAAGTCCCACAGTGCAGGGAAGGAAGCCTCAAACAAAACCACAGGGCAACACACAGCCTTGCATGTGGCTTACTGAGTGTAGGCTTTTGAAATGAAAATTTGGTTGAAGAAATAGAGCAGGTGAGGGAGTAATAAACACAAAGAGAGGACTATGCCCCTTGGTGGACAGATTGATTAATGCATGATATCTCGCCTTAGTTACAACGTCCTCTGGTAAACAGATTATTTGCATCACATTCTCTGGCGTGTTGAGGAGATATTGCAAGTTGAAAACTGAGATCTGGAACTTTTGATTCCAAATAAAATCAAGGAGGGTGAAGGAACTATCACAGAGAAGGTGAGGAAAAGGTAAGCAAAGGCCAAGAGTTTTTTGCAGACGGTGGTACAGGCAAAAACACCACATATGGGGGAGAACTGAGAAAGTCAACACCCTCAAAAATTCCAGTGCCCCAACAAAAAAATCACAAGACATGCAAAGATAGGAGAAATGATGACCCATCCAAATAAACATGAAAAGGGAATTAAATTGCATCTATTGAAGCCCAAATAATGAAAGAATGGAAAAATATAAAACAATGTTAAACATAATCAAAGAACTAAGGGAAAACATAGACAAAAAGCTAAAAAAAAATAAAATAAAATAGGGAAAACAAGGGCTAAAGAAACAGAGGATCTAAAAAATGATAAAAAGAAAACAAACAGAAATATTGTAACTGAAAGTGACAATAACTGAAATGAGAAACACAATGAAAGGATTTAACAACAGATTGGGCAGAAGAATCAGTGAATTAGAGGACAAGATAGCCAAAATTATGGAAGCTGAAGAGTATCAAGAATGGAGGCTCAAGAAGGCTGAGCACAGTTTAATGGAATCATGGGATAACATCAAGAGATCTAACATACACATTATGGGAATTTCAGAAGGAGATGAGAAAGAGAAAGGAACAGAAAGAATATCTGAGGAAATAATGACAGAAAATTTTCTCAGTCTGAGGAAGGCATGAATATTCAAATCCAAGAAGCTCGAAGAACTCCAAGCAGGATAAGCCCAAAGAGATCTACCCTGAGACACATCAAAATCAGGCTCTCAAAAATTAAAGATAAAGAGAATCCTGAAAGCAGTGAGAGAGAAGCAAATAGTCACATACAAAGTATCTTCAATAGGATTAAGTGCCAATTTCTCTTCAGGATAATTGGGGGCCAGAAGACAATGGAATGACATATTTTAAACACTGAAAGAAAAAAAACACTGTCAGCTAAGAATACCTAATGAAAATGTCCTCCAAGAATGAGGGTGAAATTAAAACATTGCCAGACATAAAGAAGCTTAGAGCGCTTATATCGACCAGACAAGCCCTATAAAAAATACTAATGAGAATTCTGCAAAGGGAATGGAAAGACACTAGAAAGTAATTCAAAGCTATACATAAAAAGAAAGATCCCTGATAAAGGGAACTGCATGGGCAAGTGTAAGGGCTAGTAATAAGGTATTCATACTCGGTAATTCTAATTGTTTTATCCTTCATGTTTTTAATAACAAATGTATAAAAACCAAGAATAAAATTATGTTACAAGGCACATAAGTATAAAGACATAATTAATGACAATAACAACAAAAGGGGGCAGAGGGATGGTATACAGAATTTTTGTAAGTTACTAAATTTAAGTTGGTACCAACTTACCCTTAGGACTTTATAAATAAGATGTTAAATGTAATATTCATGGTAACCACTAAGAAAATATCTTTAAAGACATACAAAAAAGGAAGTAAGGGAACCAAAATGGCTCAATAAAATAAACCGACAAAACACAAAAGAAATCAGTAGTAAAGGACAAAGACAAAGAAGGCTTAAAACACAAGAAAATGGCAAAAGTGAGTCACTTCTTACAGGTAATTACAGTGAAAGTAAATGGACTAAATGCTCCTTTTAAAAGGCAGAGAGTAGAGAACAGATTTACAAAAAAAAAATGATCCAACTATATGCTGTTTACAAGAGACACACCTTAGATCCAAGGACACAAACAGGTTGAAAACGAAAAGATGGAAAAAAATATTCCATGCAAATAATAACCAAAGGAGAGCTGGGGTGGCAATCTTACTATCAGACCAAGTGGACTTTAAGGCAAAATCTGTTAAAAAAGATAAAGATGGACATATAGTGACAAAGGGTCAATTAATCAAGAAGATTTAACAATCATAAATATATACACACCCAACACAGACACACCTAAATATATAAAACAAATACCGATACAGTTGAACAAAGAAATACATAGCACTACAATAATAGTTGGAGACTTCAATACACCACTTTCAGCACTGAACAGAAGATCTGGAATGAAGACAAACAAGGAAACAGAGGACCTGAATGACTGTCTTAGTCATTGAGTGCTGCTATAACAGAAATACCACAAGTGAATGGCTTTAACAAAGAGCAGTTTATTCTGTCACAGTCCAGTAAGATACAAGTTCAAATTCAGGGTGCTGGCTCCAGGGAAAGGCTTCCTCTCTCTGTCGGCTGTGGAAGGTCCTCTTCATCAGTCTTCCTTTGGTCTGGAAGCATCTCAGTGCAGGAACCTCAGGTCCACAGAATGTGCTCTGTTCCGGGCATTGCTTTATTGGTGGTATGAGGTCCCCACTCTCTGCTTGCTTCCCTTTCATCTCTTGTAAGATAAAAGATGGTGCAGGCCACACACCAGGAAAATTCCCTTTACATTGGATCAAGGATATGACTTTAGTAAGGATGTTACAATCCCACCCTAATGTTCCTTAACATAAAATTACAATCACAAAATAGAGGGCAACTACATGTTACTGGAAATCATGGCCTACCAAGTTGACACATATTTTTGGAGGACACAATTCAATCCATGACAATGACACTAGATCAACCAGACTTAACAGACTTATGTAGAACACCCCACCCAATTACAGCACAATACCCATTCTACACAAGTGCACAAGGATCATTCTCCAGGATAGACCACATGTTAAGCCACAAAACAAGTCTTAATAAATTTTTAAAAGATTGAAATCATACAGTGTATTTTCCCTGACCACAATGGAGTGAAATTAGAAATCAGGAACAGAAAAGAAAAATAAAATGGAAAATAAGCAAACATATAGAAATTATATAACACATTATTCAAGTAACAATGGGTCAAGGGAAGAACTCAAAAGAGAAATCACAGATTTCTTAGAGTCAAATGAAAGCATAACACAGTAAAATTACAGGATGCAATGAAGACACTACTGTGAAAGATTTCGATAGAAATGAATGCCTACATGAAAAAAAGAAGACCTCAAATCAATAGCCTAACTCTACAATTTCAGGAACTAGAAAAAGATAAGCAAACTAAGCATAAGGCTACCAGAAGAGGGAAAAATAAATAAATAAATAACAAAGACCAGAGCAGAAATAAATGAAATCAAAAACACAAAAAGAATTGAAAGAATCAACAAAATCAGAAATTGGTTCTTAGAAAAGAAATAATACTGACAAAAAAATTGACAAAACTTTAGGTAGACTGACAAGGAAAGAAGAGAAAAGATGCAAATGACAAAAATAAGAAATAAAAAAGGAGACATTAAAACTGATGAAATAGAAATAAATAGAATTACGACAGAATATTCTGAACAATTCTATGGCAAGAAACTCAATAACCTAGATGAAATAGAAAAAAATCTTAGAAGCAAAACCTGCTCAAACCAATTAATGAGGAAATAGAAAATCTCAAAACAAACTCATAACGAGTGAAGAGATCAAATCAGTGATACAAAAAACCTCCCCTACTCCATCCCCACTCACCCCCAGAAAAAAGTTCTGGACCAGATGGCTTAACTGGGGAACTCTACCAAACATTTAAAGAAGAATTGATGCCAATCTGTCTAAACTTTTAAAAAATAAAAAGAAGGAAGGAGTACTCCCTAATTCATCCCATGAAGTAAATATAACCCTGATACCAAAACAAGACAAAGACACCACAAGAAAATTAAAGGCAAATATTCCTTATGACTATAGATTCAAAAATCCCCAATAAAATACTAGTAAATATAATCTAACAGCATATCAAAAGAGTCACACCGTGTGACCAAGTGAGATTTATTCCAAGAATACAAGGATGGTTCAACATTAGAAAAGCAATCAATGTAATTTACCACATCAGTAGAACAAAGAAGAATAACCACATGACCATCTCTACGGAAGCAGAAAAATTATTTGATAAATTCCAACACCCTGTCTTGTTGAAAACTTTCAGAAAGATTGGAAGACAAGGGAAGTTCCTAAATATGATTCAGGGAATACATGAAAAGCCAAAAACCAGCATTACACTTAATTGAGAAAGACTGAGAGTTTTGCCCTTGAAACTGGAAACAAGAAAAGAGTTCTCGATCTCACCACTTCAATTCAATATTGTATTAGTAGTCGTAGCCAGAGCAATAAAACAAGAAAAAGAAATAAAAGATATCCAGATTGGAAAAGGAAAAGTAAAATATGATCTTATATATTGAAAATTCCAAAGAATACACAAGAAAACTTCTTTAACTAATAAAGGAATTTAGCAAAGTTGCCGGGTACAAGATCAACATGCAAAAATCAGCTGGGTTTTGATACACCGGCAGTGAGAAATCTGAAAGCAAAATTAGGGAAACTGTTCCATTTACAATAGCATCTAAGAGAATAAAACACCTAGGAATAAATTTAACCAGGAATGTGAAAGATTTATACAATGAAAACAAGAAAACACTGCTGGAAGAGATTAAAGAAAGCTGCAATAAATGGAAAAATGTTCCACGTTCATGGATTGGAAGACAGTGTTGTTACGATGTCATACCACCCAAAGCAATCTAAAAATTCAACACAATCCCAATCAAAATTGTCTTAGTTATCTAGTGCTGCTATAATAGAAATAGCACTAGAGTGTGACATTAACCGAAAGGAATTTATTTCCTCACAATTTAGAGGGCTAGAAGTTCAAATTCAGAGTGCTAGCTCTAGGGGAAGGCTTTCTGTCTCTGTTGGCTCTGGAGGAGGTTCTTGATCTCTCTTCAATTTCTGTCTCATTAATATAAAAAAGAACAGAGGCAGGGCCAAGATGGCAGAAGAGACAGACACTTCCAGTGATCCCAGTTACAACAAAGACCAGAAAAAACAAGTGAAACAATTATGTTTATGACAAGCCAGGAGCCCTGAACATCAAAGGCAAAGTTAGAAAACGGACTGAGAGGCAGGAGAGGGAGAGATGGTTCAGAAGCAGAGAGGGGTTGCCAGACATGAAATGCCAGGATCCCTCAGGCACCATTCGCGGGAGCAGCTGCAGTGAGCTGGTAGTAACATTCGGCCCCATTTTCCTCAGGGAGAAGCAGCCAGCAACACAGCCTACTCACCCCTCTGGAACCACAGAAAACAACACTCTCAGTGAAAGATAAGTACTTGCGTATATTTTAACACGCCCCCAGCCCCCAAGCCAGCTTCAGTGGCTGTTGATTTCCCTGGGCCTGAGATAGGCCCTATTAAGCTTCCTGAGCCACCCTCCCTGCATTGGAGAAGGAAAAAATTCACAATTGGGGGGAAAGATAATTTGCCAGCTCCACTAACTGGAGCAAACAACAATCGAAAAAGAGCAGGAGTGGCAGTATTAATTTCCAAAAAAAATAGACTTTAAAGTTAAATCCATCATAAAGGATAAGGACGGACACTACATAATGATCAAAAGGACAATATGCCAGGAGGATAGAGCCATATTAAGTATTTATGCACTCAATGACAGAACTGCAAGATACATAAACTCTAACAGCATTGAAAAGTGAGATAGACAGCTCCACAATTATAGTAGGAGACTTCAACACACAACTTTTGGTGAAGGATAGGAAGTACAGACAGAAGCTCAGTAAAGACACAGAAGATCTAAATGCCACAATCAACCAACTTTACCTTACAGACGTATACAGAACACTCCACCCAACAGCTGCGAAGTATAATTTCTTTACTAGTGCACATGGAACATTCTCTAGAATAGACCACATATTAGGTCAGAAAGCAAGCCTTAGCAGAATCCAAAACATTGAAATATTACAAAGCATCTTCTATGACAAAAAGGCCTTTAAAGTGGAAATCAATAACAGAAAAAACGGGGAAAAGAAATCAAACACTTGGAAACTGAACAATACTGTGTACAAAAATGACTGGGTTATAGAAGACATTAAGGAGGGAGTAAAGAAATTCATAGAATCCAATGAGAATGAAAACACTTCCTATCAGAACCTTTGGGACGAGGTGAAAGCAGTGATCAGAGGTCAATTTATATCAATAAATGTACACATACAAAAAGAAGAAAGGGCCAAAATCAAAGAATTATCCCTATAACTTGAACAAATACAAAGAGAGCAACAAAAGAAACCCTCAGGCACCAGAACAAAGCAAAAAATAAAAATTAGAGCAGAATTAAACGAAATAGAAAACAGAAAAATAATTGAAAGAGTTAACAAGACCTAAAGCTGGTTCTTTGAAAAAATTGATAAACCGTTGGCCAAACTGACAAAAAAAATACAAGAGAGGAAGCAAATCTAATAAATGAGATGAGCGATATTACAACAGAACAAACTGAAATTAAAAGAATCATGTCAGATTACTATGAAAAATTGTACTCTAACAAATTTGAAAACCTAGAAGAAATGGATGAATTCCTAGAAACACACTACCTACTTGAACAACTAAATAGACCCATAACAAAAGACGAGATTGAAAAGGTAATCAAAAAGCTCCCAACAAAAAAAAGCTCTGGCCCGGACAGCTTCGCTGCAGTTCTAGAAACCTTCAGAGAAGAGTTAACATCACTACTGCTAAAGGTATTTCAGAGCATACAAAAGGACACAAGACTCCCAAACTCATTCTATGAAGCCAGCATATTCCTGATACAAAAACCAGGTAAACACTCCACAAAAAAGAAAATTACAGACCTATATCCCTCATGAACATAGATGCAAAAATCCTCAACAAAATTCTAGTGACTAGAATTCAAAAACATACCAAAAAAAAAAAAATTCACCATGACCAAGTGGGATTCATACCAGGTATGCAGGGATGGTTCAACATTACAAAAACAATTAATGTAATCCATCATATAAATAAAACAAAAGACAAGAACCACATGGTTTTATCAATTGACCCAGAAAAGGCATTTGACAAAGTTCAACACAAATTCATGATAAAAACTCTCAGCAAAATAGGAATAGAAGGAAAATTCCTCAACATAATAAAGGGCATTTATACAAAGCCAACAGCCAACATCATCCTAAATGGAGAGAGTCTGAAAGCATTCTGTCTGAGACTGGGAACCAGAAAAGGATGCCCTTTATCACCACTCTTATTCAGCATTGTGCTGGAGGTCCTAGCCAGAGCAATTAGGCTAAATAAAGGGCATCCAGATTGGCAAGTAAGAAGTAAAAGTATCTCTATTTGCAGAAGACATGTTCTTATACACCGAAAACCCTAAAGAACCCTCAAGAAAAGTACCGAAATTAATAGAAGAGTTAGCAGAGTTATCGGGATACAAGATAACCACACAAAAATCAGTTGGATTCCTCTACACCAACAAAAAGAGCATCCAGTAGGAAATCACCAAATCAATACCATTTACAGTAGCCCCCGAGAAGAAAAAATACGTAAGAATAAATCTTACCAGAGACATAAAAGACCTCTACAAAGAAAACTACAAGACACTACTGCAAGAAACCAAAAGAGACCTACGTAAGTGGAAAAGCATACCTTGCTCATGGATAGGAAGACTTAACACTGTAAAAATGTCTATTCTACCAAAAGCGATCTATACCTTTAATGCAACCCTGATTCAAATTCCATCGACATTTTTTAATGAGATGGAGAAACAAATCACCAACTTCATATGGGAGGGAAAGAGGTCACAGAAAATAACGCATCACTGAAAAAGAAGAACAAAGTGGGAGGCTTCACTCCACCTGATTTTAGAACCTATTATACCACCACAGGAGTCAAAACAGCCTGGTAGTGGTACAACAACTGATACATAGACCAATGGAACAAAATTGAGAATCCGGACATAAACCCATCAATATACGAGTAGCTGACATTTGACAAGGGCCCAAAGACAGTTAAATGGGGAAAAGGCAGTCTCTTTAACAAACTTTGCTGGCATAACTGGATATCCATCTGCAAAAAAGTGAATCAAGACCCATACCTCACACCATGCACAAAAACTAACTCAAAATGGATCAAGGCCTAAATATAAAATCTAAAACAATAAAGATCATGGAAAAAAAATCTGGACAATGCTAGAAGCCCTTATACATGGCATAAACAGTATACAAAACATTATTAACAATGCAGAAGAGAAACTAGATAACTGGGAGCTTCTAAAAATGAAACACCTATGCTCATCCAAAGACTTCACCAAAAAAGTTAAAAAGATTACACACAGACTGCGAAAAAGTTTTTAGCTATGACATTTTCAATCAGTGTCTGATCTCTAAAATCTGCTCAATACTATAAAAAGTCAACTACAAAAAGACAAATAACACAATTTAAAAATGTGCAAAGGATATGAACAGACATTTCACTAAAGAAGACATTCAGGCAGCTAACAGATACATGAGGAAATGCTCATGATCATTAGCCATTAGAGAAATGCAAATCAAAATTACAATGAGATTCCATCTCACTCCAACAAGGCTGGCATCAATTCAAAAAACACAAAATAATAAATGTTGGAGAGGTTGTGGAGAGACTGGAACACTTATACACTGCTGGTGGGAATGTAAAATTGTACAACCATTTTGGAAATTGATTTGGCTCTTCCTTAAAAAACTAGAAATAGAATTATCATATGATCCAGCAATCCCACTCCTTGGAATATATCTTAGAGAATTAAGAGCATTTACACAAACAGATATATGCACACCCATGTTCATTGCAGCACTGTTTACAATAGCAAAAACATGGAAGCAACCAAGGGGCTCATCAACGGATGAATGGATAAATAAATTGTGGTATATTCACACAATGGAATACTACGCATCGATAAAGAACTGTGAGGAATCTGTGAAACATTTCATAACATGGAGGAATCTGGAAGGCATTATGCTGAGTGAAATTAGTCAGTTGCAAAAGAACAAATATTCTATAAGACCACCATTATAATGACTGGAGAAATAGTCTAAACAGAGAAGAAAATATTCTTTGATTGTTATGAAAGGGGAGAGGAAGGGAAGGAGGGAGAGGGGTTTTCACTAATTAGATAGTAGATAAGAATTATTTTAGGTGAATGGAAAAATAACACACAATACAGGAGATGTCAGCACAACCAGACTAAACCAAAAGCAAAGAAGTTTCCTGAATAAACTGAATGCTTCGAAGGCCAGAGTAGCAGGGGTGGGGGTTTGGGGACCATGGTTTCAGGGGACATCTAAGTCAATCGGCAAAATACAATCTATTAAGAAAACATTCTGCATCCCACTTTGGAGACCAGCTTCTGGGGTATTGAACACTAGCAAGCGGCCATCTAAGATGCTTCAACTGGTCTCAAACCACCTGGAGCAAAGAGGAATGAAGAACACCAAAGACAGAAGGGAATTATGAGCCCAAGAGACAGAAAGAGCCGCATAAACCAGAGACTGCATTCGCTTGAGACTAGAAGAGTTAGATGATGCCCGGCTATAACCGATGACTGCCCTGACAGGGAGCGCAACTGACAGACCCTGAGGGAGCAGAAGAGCAGTGGGATGCAGACCCCAAATTCTCATAAGGGGACCAGACGTAATGGTCTGACTGAGACTAGAAGGACCCTGGAGGTCATGGTTCCCCGACCTTCTGTTAGCCCAAGACAGGGGCCATTTCCAAAGCCAACTCTTCAGACAGGGATTGGACTGGACTCTGCGATAGAAAATGATGCTGGTGAAGAATGAGTTTCTTGGATAAAGTAGACACATGAGACTATGTTGGCATCTCCTGTCTGGAGGGGAGATGAGAGAGCAGAGGAGTTCAGAAACTGACCAAATGGACACGAAAATAGAGACTGGAGGGAAGGAGTGTGCTGTCTCATTAGGGGGAGAGCAATTAGGAGTATATTTTTAGCAAGGTGTATATAAATTTTTGTATAAGAGACTGACTTGATTTGTAAACTTTCACTTAAAAAGCACAATAAAATTTTTTTTAAAAAGATCAGACATTTTCTGCCTCCCCCACATGTCTATTTGTCATACTGTGGGTACTTGCATGTTGCCATGATGCTGGAAGCTATGCCACCAGTATTCAGACAGCAGCAGGGTCACCCACAGAGGACGGATTTCACCTGAGCTTCCAGACTGAAACAGACCATGAAGGAGCCGGCAGTCTACTTCTCAAGAGAATTAGTCAGTGAAAACCTTATGAACAGCAGCAGAACATTGTCTGACATAGTGCTGGAAGATGAGCCCCCAGGTTGGAAAGCACTGAAAAGATGACTGGGGAATAGCTGCATTCTCAACGTGAAGTCGACCTTAATGAGGTGCTTGGAGCAAAGATTTTGGCACCTTCGTTTCCTGAAGTGGCATGACTCAAAATGAGAAGAAACAGCCACAAACATCCATTAATAAAGCATGGAATGTATGCAGTATGAATCTAGGAAAACTGGAAATAGTCAAAAATGAAATAGAATGCATAAACATTGATATCCTAGGCATTAGTGAGTGGAAATGGACTTACACTGGCCATTTTGAATTGGACAATCATATAATCTACTATGCCAGGAATGAAAACTGAAGATGAATGGTACTGCATTCATCATCAAAAAGAGCATTTCAAGATCTATCCTGTAGTACAACACTGTCAGTGATAGGATAATATCCATATGCCTACAAGGAAGACCAATTAATACGACTATTATTCAAATTTATGCACCAACCAATAAAGCCAAACATAAAGAAAATGAAGATTTTTATCAGCTTCTGCGGTCTGAAATTGATCAAACATGCAATCAGGATGCATTGCTCTTCACTGGTGATTGCAATGCAAAAGTTGGAAACAAAGAAGAAGGATGGAAAATTGCAAAATATGGCCTTGGTGATAGAAACAATGCTGGAGATCGACTGATAGAAATTTGCAAGACCAATGATTTCCTCATCGCAAATATCTTTTTTCCCCATCATGAACAGCGACTATACACATGGACCTGACCAAATGGAACACATAGGAATCAAATTGACTACATCTGTGGAAAGACACAATGGAAAAGCTCAATATCATCAGTCAGAATAAGACCGGTGGCGACTGTGGAACAGACTATAGATTGCTCATATGCAAGTTCAAGCTGAAACTGAAGTAAATCAGAGCAAGTCCACAAGAGCCAAAACATGACCTTGAGTATATCCCACTTGAATTTAGAGACCATCTCAAGAATAGATTTGATGCATTGAACTCTAGTGACCGAAGCCCAGATGAGTTCTGGAGTGATAACAAGGGTATCATACATGAAGAAAGCAAGAGGTCATTGAAAAGACAGGAAAGAAAGAAAAGACCAAGATGGATGTCAGAGGAGACTCTGAAACTTGCTCTCAAATGTCAAGCAGCTAAAGCAAAAGAAAGAAATGATGAAGTGAAAGAACTGAACAGAAGATTTCAAAGGGCGTCTTGAGAAGACAAAGTAAAGTATTACAATGACATGGGTAAAGAGCTGGAAATAGTAAACCAAAAGAGAAGAACACACCAGGCCTTTCTGAAGCTAAAAGAACTGAAAAAAAAACTCAAGCTTCGAGTTGCAATAATGAAGGATTTTATGGGGAAAATATTAAATGATACAGGAAACATAAAAAGAAGGAATAGTCAGAGTCATTATACCAAAAAAGAATTAGTCGACGTTCAACCATTTCAAGAGGTAGCATATGATCAGGAACCACAGGTACTGATGGAAAAAGTCCAAGCTGCACTGGAGGCACTGGTGAAAAACAAGGTTCCAGGAGTTGACCGAATACCAATTGAGATGTTTCAACAAACAGATGAAGCACTGGAGGTGCTCACTTGTCTATGCCAAGAAATATAGAAGACAGCTTTCTGGCTAACTGACTTGAACAGATTCATATTTATGTCTATTTCCAAGAAAGGTGATCCAACCAAATGTGGAAATTAGCAAACAATATCATTGGTATTACACGCTAGCAAAATTTTGCTGAAGATCATTTAAAAGCAGCTGCAGCAGTATATTGACAGGAAACTGCCAGAAACTCAGGCCGGATTCAGAAAAGGATGTGGAACCAGGGATGTCACTGCTGACATCACATGGATCCTGGCTGAAAGCAGAGAATACCAGAAGGATGTTTACCTGTGTTTTATTGACTATACAAAGGTATTCGACTGTGTGGATCATAACAAATTATGGATAACATTGCAAAAAATGGGAATTCAAGAACACTTAATTGTGCTCATGAGGAAACTTTACATAGATCAAGAGGCAGTTGTTAGGACAAAACAAGGAGATACTGATTGATTTAAAGTCAGGAAAGGTGTGCGTCAGAGTTGTATTCTTTCACCGTACCTATTTAATCTGTATGCTGAACAAATAATCTGAGAAGTTGGACTGTATGAAGAAGAAGGGGCATCAGCATTGGAGGAAGACTCATTAACAACCTGCATTATGCAGATGACACCGCCTTGCTCGCTGAAAGTGAAGAGGACTTGAAGCACTTACTAATGCAGATCAAAGACCACAGCCTTCAGTATGGATTACACCTCAACATAAAGAAAACAAAAATCATCACAACTGGACCAATGAGCAACATCATGATAAACGGAGAAAAGATTGAAGTTGTCAAGCATTTCATTTTACTTGGATCCACAATCAACAGCCATGGAAGCAGCAGTCAAGAAACCAAAAGATGCATTGCATTGGGCAAATCTGCTACAAAGGACCTCTTCAAAGTGTTGAAGAGCAAAGATGTTACCCTGAAGACTAAGGTGTGCCTGACCCAAGCCATGGTATTTTCAATCACATCATATGCATGTGAAAGCTGGACAATGAATAAGGAAGACGAAAGAAGAGTTGACGCCTTTGAACTGTGGTGTTGGCGAAGAATATTGAATATACCATGGACTGCCAAAAGAAGGAACAAATCTGTCTTAGAAATACAACCAGAATGCTCCTTAGAAGCAAGGATGGCGAGACTGCATCTTACATACTTTGGACATGTTGTCAGGAGGGATCAGTCCCTGGAAAAGGACATCATGCTTGGCAGAGTACAGGGTCAGCGGAAAAGAGGAAGACCCTCAACGAGGTGGACTGACACAGTGGCTGCAAGGATGGGCTCAAGCATAACAACGATTGTGAGGATGGCACAGGACCGGGCTGTGTTTCTTTCTGTTGTGAATAAGGTTGCTATGAGTCAGAACCAACTCGATGGCACCTAACAACAACAACAACAACCTTCCTTGCACATTTTACTATAAGTGGCAAGGAGAAACCACTTGGCCCCTTTAAGATTTTGCTTAGAAATCTCATCAGTCAGATTCTCAAATTCATCACTTACAAGTTCTACCTTCCAGCAAATATTTGAACGTAATTCAGACAAGTTCTTTGCCACTGCATAAAAAGCATGGCCCTTCCTCCACTGTCCAAGCACATGTGCATCATTTTCTTTTAAAGCCTCACCAGAAGCACTTTAACGTCCACATTTCTAGCAACACTTTATTGCTGGTGCCCTATGTATTCTCTAAGATGATAATTTCTCTGTAGCTCTCCTCGCTTCCTCTTGAGCCCTCACCAGAATTGCCTTTGACATCCGTAATTCTACGAATAGTCTCTTCAAGGCAATCCAGACTTTCACTATTAGGCACTCTTCCAGCCTCTACTCAATTCCAAAATCACTTCCACGTCTTAGGTATTTATTATAGCAGCAACCCTTCTTCTCAGTACCAAATTCTGTCTTAAATATCTAGGGCTGTATAACAGAAATACCTTAAGTGAGTGTCTTTAACAAACAGAAATTTATTTTCTCACAGTTTATTGGTCTAGAAGTCCAAGTTCAGAATGCCAGCTCTAGGGGAAGGTTTTCCCTCTCTGTTGGCTCTGGAGGAAGGTCCTTGTCTCTTTAGCTTCTGCTTCCTGGTTTGTTGGAGAGCTCCATGTGTTTTGGCATCTACCTTACCCCATTTCTGCTTCTCATGCTTGCTTACTTAATCTCTTTTATATCTCAAAAGAGATTGATTTAAGACACATCCTACACTAATCCTGTATCATTAATATATTAAAGACCACCCATTCCCAAATGGGATCATAAACACAGGCACAGAGGTTAGGATTTACAACACGTATTTTGGGGGAACATAATTCAATCCATAACAGACTTCTTTACAGAAATAGAAAAATGAACTCTCAACTTTATATGAAATGGCAAGAGAGTCCGAATATCTAAAGCATGGTTGAAGGAGAAGAACAAAATAGGACTAACACTTCCTGGTTTTAAAACATGTTATACATCTACAGTAATCAAAACAGACTGGTACTGGTGTAACAATAGATACATAGACCAATTCAACAGAATTAAGATTCCAGAAATAAACCCACACTTCCATGATCAACTCATTTTTGACAAAAGCACTAAGTCAATTCAATTAGGTAAGAAGAGACTCTTCAATAAATGAGGTTGGGAAAATTTGGTTTCCACATGCAGAAAAATGAAACATGATCCATGCCTCACACTATACACAAAAGCAAATTCCAAATTGATTGAGGACCTAAATGTGAAAACTAAAACCATAAAATTCTTAGAAGGAAATGCAGGGACAAGGCTGTTGGGCTTTTAACAATGGATTATTTTATATAATAACAAAAGCATGAACAGCAAAAGATAAAATATATAAATGTGATCACATGAAAATTGAAAACTTTTGTTTATTAAAAGATTATCAAAAAAAGTGAAAAGACAAGTTATTGACTGCGGGAATATCTTCAAAAATCACATATCTGTTAAGAATCTAATAGTCAAAATATATATAAAACTTTGACGATATAACAACAAAAAGACAAATAACCCAATCAAAAATGGGTTATTTCACCAAAGAGGATATTCAGTGCTAGTAAACACATGAAAAGATGGGCAATGTCATTAGCTATCAGAGAAAGAGAAATTGAAACCACAATGACGTACCGTTTCACTCCCATGGGTTTTTTGGGTATAGTGGCTAAGATTAAAAATAAATAAGAGATGTTGGAGAGGATGTTAGGAAATTGGAACACTTACCTATTGTTGTTGGGAATGCAAAATGATACAGCCATTGTGGAAAAGTGTGGCAGTTCCTCAAAGAACTAAAAGTATAACATATGATCCAGAAATTCCATTGTTAGGAATATACTCAAGGAACTTGAAAGCAGCAACACGAATAGACCAAACTAGATTGCACAACAGCCAAAAAGTGGAAGCAACCTAAATGCCCATCAATGGATCAATGGATAAAAAAAAAATGTGGTACATACGAACAATGGAATACTACTCAGCCAGAAAAAGAAATGAAGTCATGATACTTGCTATGATACAGATGCATCTTGAAGGCATTATGCTGAGTGAAATAAGTCAATCACAAAAGGACAAATATTGTATGACCTCATTTATATAAAAAGACAGGTACATGTATAGAGAAGAGAGTTTATTATTGGTTAGCAGGGGTGGGAGGGAGGAGGAGGACTTACTCTGTTAATGGTGAAGGAAAAATTGCACGGATTAAGGGTAAGGGTGCTTAGATTATTAACGTAATTGATGTCAATAAGTTGGATGCCTGTAAAAAGTTGAATTGGCAAATACATGATAGATATATTCACAACAACAATAAAAAAGAGGAGCTACCGAGGTTGATTAAGTATGAGTAAACACCTCATGAGATTTGGTTTCTCGATTTAGATATTTACGGTCATCCTTTCATGGGACATCCCAAATAATTGGCATAATATTGTGTTTAGTGCTTCTGTTCTACCTCCTTCTTTGTTGCATAGTGCCTGAAGCTTCCAACTGGCCTTCAAGGTAAAGGTACAATGATTGGTCTCTATTCACCTTGAGCAACTGAAGAAGTAGAGTCAGGAATAGGAGAAAATGGAATGTATGATTAATTGCCTCCATGAACAACTGCCTCCTTTGGCACGAGACCAGAAGAACAGGATGATGCCTGGCCACCATTACAGAATGTTTTGATCAAAGCTTCTTACAGAAGGTTTAAGATCAAAACTGGGAGAAATGCAGAACGGAATTTCAAATTCTCATGGAATCCAGAATTTCTGGAGCGACTGAGGCTGGATAAGCCCCCAAAACTATTGTTTTGAAATAATCTTTAAACTTTAAATTTTAAAAAAATCCCCTAAATTCTTCTTAAAACCAAATAACCATTTAGCTTAACTAGTAAAGAATGTCAGCCTTGAGCATTGTGCTCCTTTAAGTACAATCTGTATGGGATCAGATGGACAACAACTCCAAAGGTTAGACAGGAAACTTAGGTGGCAGTGAGTTTATATAATGGAAGAGGAACAACTTGGAAAAGGAGGATGAAAATGGCTCTACGACTTGAAGAATGTAATCAATGTCACTGAATTGTACACATAGAAATTGTTGAATTGGTGTATGTTCTGTGGTGTATATTCATAACAACAACAAAAATAAGTAAAATAGATTTTTAAAAAAGATATTTTCAAATAAAAAAAGGCTGATAAAATTGTTGCTAGCATGCTATCATGAAGAAATGTTAAAGGCATTTATTCAAATAGAAGGGAAGTGACCCCAGATAAGAAATCAGATATAGGGGAACAAAGAAGGAGCACTGAGAAATATGTGGGTAAAGATATATATAAACCCAGCAACTCAGTGCCGTCGAGTCGATTCCGACATATATATAAAATATATAATTCTATAATATATGTAATTCTTTATTTTCTTAAATTCTTTACAAGTCCATTGACTATTTAAAAACAAAGATAATAGCAGTGTACTAGAGTTGTAACACGTGCAGAAGTTAATTACACATCAATATCACTAAGAGTAGAAGATATAAATGGAATTATTCTGTTTTAAGTGGTTCATCACATTGTAAGTAGTATGATATTAATTTAGTAATATTTCATTATTTTCCAATGCAATTTATATTTTACAATGGAATTTATAATCAAGATCGAATTGGTATATAGCTTTCTTTTTTGTGCTACTTTATCAGGTTTGGATATCAATGTCGTGTTTGCTTTACATAAATAGTATTTTTATAGTCTGGAAGAATCTAGGTAACATTGGGATTATGTAATCATTGAAATTTTGGTAAAATTCTCCTGTGAAATTATCTTGGCCTGGATCATTTTGGGAGGTTTTTTTTTTTTTTTGTGGTGGTAGTGGTGGTAGTTTGTTTAACAACATTCTTTACGCTTTCATAGGAATTAAAATAATATTTAAGCTTTCAACCTACATTAGGGTGAAATTTCATGAGTTGCATATATATATACTTTATATATATATATATATATATATATATATACACACAAATTTTTTTTCAATCTAGGTTTCCAAATTTATTTGCATGAAGCTATACAAAATGGATTTTCTGTGTGGTGCAAATAGTTAACACACTAACCAAAAGGCTGGCATTTCAGGTTCTTACCCCCCAGAGGTACCTTGGAAGAAAGGCCCGATGGTCTACTTCCAAAAAATCAGCTGTTGAAAATCTTACAAAGCGCAGCTCTACTCTGACACAATGGAGTCTCCACGAGTCAGAATCGACTCAAAGGCAACTGGTTTTTATATAAAATGCTTTCTTATCGTTTTTAATTGCTTCTATAGTTTCTGCTTTAAGAAACTGAAAGTTGTATTAAATGATGCGTGGTATTCATAACTGTTAGATCATCATTTTGGATTGTGGTCTTTATCACTATAATGTGTTCTACTTTATCTCATATCATGCTTCTTGACCCAAATTTTGCCTTGTCTGGTATCGCGATGGCAACCCCTGTTTCCTTCGTGCTTGCATTTGCCTGAGACCCTTTGGGCCTTGCATTTATTTTCTAGTGTTTGTGAGTCATTTCGTTTTAGGTGTACCTTTGGTTTATAGCATACAGCTAGGTTTTTCTTTGTAAGCCAATTAGAAGACCATTTTCTTTTAATAGGCGAATCGAAGCATTTATATTCATTGATATGACTGAAATGTTTGGTCTCAACCAAGATATTATATTTACTGTGGATATTATGTTGTATTCACCGTGTTTCTCTATACTCTGTTTTATTTGCTCTTTTTTTATTTCTTTGGTCTTTACGAAGGTTTGTATTTTTTAGTGGTTACTTTTATATATTACCTTTTATGATTCCCTCAGCCCCCTTAGGTTTTTACTATTTGGTTTGTCAGCTTTAAATGATATTCTTTGACCCTACTTGTAATTGTCAGCTACGTAACGATCACGGTAGCCAAGTGGTTAAGAGGTCAGGCTATTAACCAAAGGTTGGCAGTTCAAATCCACCAGCCACTCCCTGGAAACCCTACGGGGAAGTTCTACCCTGTCCTATACGGTCACTATGAATCGGAATCGACTCCACAGCAACAAGTATGTAACAATCATTAAGCGATTATTCTACTTTCCCCTTTCTCTCTTCCCCATTTTCTCAGTTGAATTATTTCTACTTGTTCTGAACATATAATATTTATGAACTATTCTTCCACTCATGTACCTGTGTTTGTATTAGTCTTAACATTTGCAGTGAAATGTATTTTAAACTAACCACAATTCCTTTTGCTGCAGTTTCCCCAGGTTATCTTTTGTTTGGATGAAGTTTGCCCTGTAGTATATACCTAAGGAAGGGCTCTGAATTACGGTATTGCCTGTGTTCCTGGAGGTTTAAAACACTTTTTGTATGGATTTGATACTTAAAGGACAGCTAAATTCAGCAAAAAGGGAGTGTCCGTGTCTTGTTGCTGACTTGTGTATCCCCAGACTCTCCCAAGGTTCCTGGCCCAAAGCAGGCAATCAACAAATTTGAGTCAAAATGAGAATGAATGATGTCATGCAGAACTTTAATGAGGCATATAATTAACTTCTGGAAGGTATATTTTCATCAGTATTGGGCTCAACAATGTACACTTCTAATTTTTCAACATATTGGTATCAGGTCATGTGCCTTCACCATTCAGGCAAGGGAACCTCTCTGGAATGGCCATTTAGAATCAAAATGCAACAGTCATCCTTTGTCCTTGCAGAGGTCTGAAATAAGTATGTGTCCTTATTCAATTTATAGTCTATAGTCCACCTGTAAGAAGGAGACTGAGTGTTCTGCTTAGCATTTTCTCTTTATTAAAGAAAAGTAATAAAAGAATGAACAAGAATATATCTACAAGAGAGATATTTCTCACCCCATGACCTTTGGATCCTAATTTCTTACCACTCAAAGACTGAGATCCGTGCTCAGGTCCCAGCTACAGCGCTTCAGAGACTGTTTTCAATGGAAGTCGAGTATTGCTCAAAAGGAACAAGAAATTTGGGAACAAGAATGGGAATGTCTGTCTTGTGCCTATTTATCATTGTACTTTGGAAGCAGGTAACTTGTATTCTAGATTTTACAGGCTCACAGATGAAGAGGAATTTTGCCCCAGGATGGATCACACCCAGAGTCACACTTGATCTAGATGATTCAGAAGATGGTATTTTGGGCTTAGGGTTGATAGTGAATGGGATGAGACTTTCAGGATGATGCCATAGGATGAATGTGTTTTCGCATGTTGGAAGGACATGAATTTTGAGGGGCCAAAGCAGTGGAATTTTATGGATGAGATTGTGTGTCCCCAAAACGTGTTATAAATCCTAACCCCTATACCTGTGGATAGAACCCCATTTGGGAATAGTGTTTTCTTTGTTATGTTAATGAGGCCATGTCAGAGTACCGTGTGTTTTAAGACAATCAGTTTTGAAATATAAGAGAACGGATTAGGTACAGCAGTAAGCAGGCAGAGATGGGGGAACAGTGATGGCACACCACATGAAGACCACTAAGGAACCGAGGAACAGAAGCTGAAAAGAGACAAGGACCTCCCTGAGAACCGACAGTGAAAGCCTTCTCCTAGAGGCAGTGCCCTGAATTCCCCCAAACTGTAAGAAAACAAATGTCTGTTTATTAAAGCCACCCACTTGTGATGTTTCCATTAGAGCAACACTAACACATTGGGCAGTGCCTTACTTTCCTCATCTGCAAAGTATGGACAAGGAGCTGTGGTGGCTCTGGGGTAAATACTTGGCTGCCAACTGAAAGTTTGGTGGTCCAAACCCACCAGCCGCTCCAAGGGAGAAAGATGTAGCAGTCTGCTTCCATAAAGTTTACAGTCTTGGGAATCATATGGGGCAGTTCTACTCTGTCTTACAGGGTCGCTATGAGTCAGAATCTACTTGATGGCAAACGGCTTGGTTTTGGGTTTTATAAAAAAAAAAAAAGCAAACCCAGTGCCATCGAGTCAATTCCGACTCATTGCGACCCTATAGGACAGAGTAGAACTGTCCCATACGGTTTCCAAGGAACGCCTGGTGGATTCGAACTGCCAGCCCGTTTGTTGGCAGCCACAGCACTTAACCACTACACCACCAGGGTTTCCTTTGGGTTTTATACCACCTATATAATCATCATATAATAGAGTTGTAAAGATTAAATTAAATGAGCTAATACCTGTAGACAGAGCAGATCTTGCCATATACGAAACATCCAATAAACGTTATCTGTTTTTGGCTGAAGAAAGCTGGATATGCCTAGAATTCTGAACAATATTGATTCCTGGAAAAACTTTACAGAATCCGTTAAGGCTCCACATAAATAGCATAACATAAAACATGGTTTACAACCATCTTGTTTACAGATAAAATAATGGAGTCTAAGGATAAAAATTACTTAGCCAAGATCACATGCTGTTGTTGTTAGGTGCTGTTAAGTCAATTTTGACTCAGAGTAACCTCATATGACAGAGTAGAAGTGCCCCATAGGGTGTTCTTGGCTACAATCTTTACAAAAGGAGATGGGTTTTTCTCCTGTAGAGCCATGGATGGGTTAGAACAACCAACCTTCTGTTAGCAGCTAATTACTAACAAGCTGTAATATAAACCCAGCTCACTTAACTGTATGTTAACAGTTCCCCTTCATATTCAATTTCTTTATCCCCATAAAACTATTATGCTCTCCACATTACATTTTCTAAGTAAATGTGATACACACACACCCATCCAGTAGATAGAGATAAATACAGATATATGGATTGCATAGGTATACTCTAAACCAACTCAACTTTTCATTGTCATCAAGATATTTATCATCATTTATTCTATATATTGAATTTTGGAACTTACACCATATTTTCAAATGATCAGACACAAAACAGAAAGAGAATAATAAAATCATTTCAGTTTCATGCATCTAAACTGAGAGTTTCTTAAAATATTTAGTAAAAACATCAAGGGTACTTGGACCACACAGTTTTACAGGTAAATTTTTACCAAATTATAAAAGAACAACATGATCTCTCTTGTGTAAAAACTATTGCAGAAAGCATAAAAATACATATGATTAGTTGAAAATGGGATAAAGACTACTATTAAAAAAAAAAAAAAAAAAAAGATTGCCTTCGGGTCAATTCTGACTCGTAGTGACCCCGTAGGACAGAGTAGAACTGCCCCTATAGGAACGCCTGGTGGATCTGAATTCCTGACCTTTTGATTAGCAGCTGAGCTCTTAGGAGAAAACGTCTAAAGCAACCTCACATAAATACAATCATCATTTATTAGCTTTCATTATGTAATGTTATAGATTAAATTAAGCTCCCCCAAAATATGTGCTGTAAATCCTAACCACTGTACCTGTGGATGTAATACCATTTGGGAATAGAGTTTTCTTTGTTACATCAATGAGGCTATATCTATATAGGGTGGATTCTAAACCAGTTTTGAGGTATAAGAGAGAAAATTAGGCAACCCAAGAAGCAAGCACAGATGGGGGAAGACAGACGGCACACACGTGAACATCAACAAGGAACCGAGGAAGGGAAACTGAAAAGAGACAAAGATCTTCCCCCTGAGCAGAAAAAGAAAGAACCCCTTCTCCTAGAGACTTCCAGCTTCCTAAACTGTGAGAAAATACACGTCTGTTTGTTAAAGCCACCCACTTGGATATTTGTGAGAACAGCTCTGGATAACTAAAACAATTATATGTATCCAGATGTTCTCTGATGTTCTTCATAAATGTTTTATATTTTCTTTATAGATGGCCTACACAAATTTGCAAGATTTATTCTGAGGTATTGTATATTTTTGTTGTTGTTTTGAAAGAGGGATTTTTTAGATTAAAATGCTAAGGAAAATACTATTAAATAAAGTTCAGCATAATAAAAGTAAAATCCATGGCCAATTAAAGTTTATGTCAGAAATGCAATTACGATTCATCATCAGAAAATCTACCAGTACCTCATTAAGAGACTAAAGGAAGGAAATCATCTCATCATATTGTTATGGGTTGAATTGTATTCCCCCAAAATGTGTGTCAACTTGACTAGTGCCATGATTTCCTGTATTGTGTGGTTGTCCTCCATTTTGCGATTTTATAATCCTATGTTTTGTAAATCCTAACCTCTACGCTGTTAATGAGGCAGGATTAGAGGAAGTTATGTTAATGAGACAGGACTCAATCTATGAGATTAGGTTGTATCTTGAGTCAACCTCTTTTGAGATATGAAAGAGAGAAATGAGCAGAGAGGAGAGGGAACTCATTACCACCAAGCATGAAGAGTCAGGAGCTGAACGTGTCCTTTGGCCTTGGGGTCCCTGCGCTGACAAGTTCCTAGACCAAGGGAATGAAGATGACAAGGACCTTCTCCTAGAGCCCATAGAGACAGAAAGTCTTCCCCTAGAGCTGGCACCCTGAACTCAGACTTGTAGCCTTCTAAACTGTGGGATAATAAATTTATGATTGTTAACTCCATCCATTTGTGGTATTTCTATTATTGCAGCATTATATAACTAAAAAGCTCTAGTGGTGTGGTAGTTAAGAGCTTGGCTGCTAACCAAAAGGTTAGCAGTTCAAATCCACCGGCTCCTCCTTGGAACCCTGAGGGATAGTTCCACTCTGTCCTATAGAGTCACTGTGAGTCAGAATCAACTTGACAGCAACGAGTTTTGGTTTAAATAACTAAAACACATATTAATACCAAAAGACCAAACCCACTGCCATCAGGTCAATTCATAGTGACCCTACAGGACAGGGTAGAACTGCCCCACAGTACCTCCAAGGCTGTAATCTTTATGGAAGCTGACTGCCACATCTTTCTCCCAGGGAGGGGCTGGCGGATTTGAAAAGCCGACATTTTGGTTAGCAGCTGAGTGCTTTAACCACTGTGCCACCAAGCCTTCCTATCATATTAATAAAAAGAAAACCAAACCCACTGCCATCGAGTTGATTCCAACTTATAGCAACCCTATGGGACAGAGTAGAACTGCCCCATAGAGTTTCCAAGGAGCACCTGGTGGATTCGAACTGCTGACCTTTTGGTTAGCAGCCGTAGCACTTAACCACTACGCCACCAAGGTTTCCATCATATTAATAGTTACAGGAAAAGGCATTTGATAAAACCCAACAGTTACTCATGATAAAAGCCTAAGCAAACCAGAATTAAAAAAAACTTTAACCTAGTAAAAGATGTTAAAATCACTTAGTACATATTATACTTAATAATGAAACCACAAAACCTTCGCATTAAGGTCAGGAAAGAAAGATGTCCTGTATCCTCACTTAGGATCACCATTTCACCAGTGGCCCTGGAGTCCAAGGTAAAGACAAGAGAAATATAGAAATTAAAAGAGAAAATAAAAGTGTTGATATTTGTAAAAATTGATTATTGTTATAACAAATCCAAGGGAATTTACGGATAAAATATTAACATTAATAACAATTTAGTAAGACTGCAGGGTACACAAATCAATAATATCTGTATATACCAGTACTAATCAAACACAGTTAATTATGTCTAATTTATTACTAACCAAGTACCAAAAACACAATTTAAGTTACGTAGTGTTATATATGTAATGCTAAGTTATAGAGTGACATACATGACAGTATTCCATTTTTTTTAAAATGTAAAATCATGCAAATTATTTGGGAATATATACATAAGTTGGGAAACCCTGGTGGCTTAGTAGTTAAGTGCTATGGCTGCTAACCAAGAGGTCGGCAGTTCGAATCCACCAGGTGCTCTTTGGAGACTCTATGGGGCAGTTCTACTCTGTATTATAGGGTTGCTATGAGTCGGAATCGACTCAACGGCAGCGGGTTTTCTTTTTTTTGGTATACGTAAGTAGTTAAAAGTATAAAAGCATTTGTGGGTATGATAGCCAACAAACCAAACACAATACTTACCTACAGGAAAGGAAGAAGTGAAGGGAGTGGGATCATGGAAGGGAATGCAAGGGGCAACTGTGTCCATAGGATATTATTTTTAAAAAATGCAAATATGACAATGCTAAGATTTGATAAAACTGAGTGGCAATAAAAGCAAATTTATTTCATTTATCTTTATACTTCTCAAGTTTGTAATATTTCAGAATATTTTTGTAGTCAAAAAAAAGAAGGGTAGTGATAGAGGGAAAAAAAAAATCCTTAATAATTTTTCTTTTTTAATAGCATCAGCCTCACATTTGCAAATGGGTATACTGCAAGTTCCTGCTATAGTGAAGGGAAGGTCCTAGCCTGTCCAGGCAATGGCAATCTGTGGTTTTGAAAAATCACATGAATTACAGGGGTGTTCCCACCTTGGCCAGTAATTCATCTGCAGAGCTGCTGTAGAGCCACAGGTCAGCACACCTGCTGTAGCAGTTAAGATCTCTTGTGCATCTGGGGTTCATTTCCCCTTCGGCGATGGATTATTGCTCTTTTTTCCCCAGAGGAAAGCAACAGATCCATAGATGTATTGCAGGATGCAGACAAATGGCTTCCTTGCTTAGAAAATAAATGGCTTTCGCTGAATGTTCTTATCTTCTCTAGTTTTGCATTGCTGTCATTCCTTCTGTCCCCAGAACTTGTCCGTGTCATTAAACACTGTGGGTTTCTGAATATTTGGAGAAGATGGAGTGCATGTCCTTTATCTCCTGTTGTTCAATAGAAATACTGCAGAGAAATCCATTTTGTCTTTACAAAGATCTATCATGGAGACACACAGTTACCTTCCCACATTCTTTTCTGTGTGACCTCTTATACAAAAAACGTCTCTGGCCTTGAGGTATAAGACAGCCAAATAAGGCCCCCAGAGACAGACCAGATTGTAATACGCAGCATTATTCTTAACAGCACTCATAAAACACCCACTGAATAAAAAAGGGTTAGATAAGCAGGGTCAGAAGCACACCCCTAAGGTACCTAATGCTAAGAAGCAAGGCCCACACCGGAATGAGTAAGGAGTGATCGACTGATATATATCTCTTCCACTCATATTGTAATGGTTTATGAACTTGCCCCAAATTCTTCAAATCAGTCCTACACTGAGCCCTTTCTTATCGAGGTAGACAAATATTCCATTTGCCATGTTAAGGGTCCACACCCTAGGCTCCTGGACACCATGAGGCTCCTCACGGTTTCTGGGCATTTTAAGATTAAAAGACAAGTTATCAGCCCCCAACTTTACCAATGTGCAATGAAGGAAAAGAAATAGGATAACAACAATAAGTATTTCCATTTGGAAAAAGAGAGATTGGAAAACAAGTATCCTCTTGGAGTGGAATACTGACTCCCTGATGTGGAAGTATGGTGTGTTCCCTGCTTTGCCCATCTAACAGGGCTCTGTTCTGCTGACTGGGCAAATCTCTCTCATTTCATGGTCCTCCACAGTCCTATTTCAGATCTCTGAACAGGATATTCCTTATCTGTCAAACTCCAAGGCAACAACTAAGATGACAATTAGAGAAAATGTCCTCTATGACATTCAGGGCTTTTGTGAATTATTCCTCTTTTGCGCTGAGTTCAGAGGTCTGGGTATGGCCACAAGTGCTGAACATACATAGGCAAGCTTGTATATTCTTTGGTTCTATCTAAAGTTAAGTAAGCTACATACTACGGGGTGACAAACACAGAGAAAATCTTGTTAAATCCTGTCTTTAAGCCTTAAGACTAGAACCATTTACAACTGACTTGTGAACTCTGCCCATTCTGTTGGCCCTCGATTTAGTAGCCTTGAGGCAATGCAAAATATGCTCCATTCAGACAGCCATCCCTTTGCCTGTCAGTTTACCTCTAGGCACAGAGTACTTAAAGACAAACCAAAAACCAAGCCCATTGCCAGAGTCCCTTCCAGCTCATAGCGACCCTGTAGGCCAGAGTAGAACTGCCCCTTAGAGTTTCTAAGGAGCTGCCGGTGGATTTGAACTGCTGGCCTTTTGGTTAGCAGCTGAGATCTTAACTACTATGCCACCAGCACTCCACTTAAAGATGATAAGTGTTTGAGAAAGGCACGGGTCCTCAGTTTAATCTCCTGCTAAGGTCCCATTGAGACAGGACCCTGACAGTCTGTATTCTTTACCTGGCTTCCTCCCCTACTGTGTTGTATTGCAAAATTGTTTCCTTTGTTGGGCTACCCGCCGCCACCCCCTCTCAGCTTTGCATTTGAATCCTGCTTTTGCTTGGAGGTTATATGTAAACCCCATTGCACCTCCATAGTATGATTACGAATATTGCTGACATAACTTGTATGAACTCCCTACTTCTAAGTCCTTTTAGAAATAACTTACCTGCTCTCCCTTGGTGAGCAGTCTTGGCAGCAGTAAACTCCAAATGACTCCATTTCCTTGTACAACAAAATAAAGGTGCTTTCCTGTTCTCCCACCTCCGCTTCCTGGCAATACAAGTCATGCCAAGTAAGAACCTGGGGTTTCTGCCTGGTAACATTTCTGGCGTGCCAACCAGGAGCCATCTGCTCGGTCCCTAAGGTGGATCAGAAGACAGAACAGCCCTGATGTCTGACGTCTGCAGTCACCAGGAGATTTCTCCTAGAGACCTTGGAGCAGCTCTAGAAGCCAATCCTCCCCCACCCCACCCCCAACCCAAATGATGGCTCTGGGAGAGACATGAAACTTACCTGGGTTGTTTGGTAAGTGCCTAGGTAAGGCCTTAGAAGAATCTCAAGAGGTGGAAGAAATTGACGGTTGAGGGCATTAGGAATCTGAGGTTATTTGGTAACTGGGTAATTCCTAGGTAAGGCCTTAGAAGAATCCAAAGAAGCAGAAGAAATTGACCATTGAGGGCATTAAGAATCTGAGGTTATTTGGGCAGTAACAGGGTAATTCTTAGGTAAGGCCTTAGAAGAGTCCCAGGAAATGGGAGGATTTGTCTGCTGAGGACATAAAAGGCTCAGGTACCTGGAAAACCGTGCTTTGTTTTCTAGATTCGCAGGGAGAAGTGGTAGTTCTGTACCTGTTTTATGACATAGTTCTCAATAAAGAATCACAATGTTAAAATCATCAGTAGATACTTTACCTTCCAATTGGAGGAACTAGCATATTTAAGGTCTAAAATAAGAGGCTAGGTCTCTAGCCATCAGAATGAATTAAGTTCAAAAAGAAGGAAAGCAAAAGCTTGGACCTTAGAACTTAACATCTTTGGTAAACAGGCCTGGATTTCCCCCTGCTGCCGAGACACTGGTTTGGGGTTCGTATTTAAAAACACCGTAAACTGAGCATCCGAGAAGTAATTTCGAATTTCAGTGACTACCTTGGGAAAATGAGCTTTCACTTGTGTTGTCTCTTCCTCCTTGGGGAACTTTGCTTGATGCTCAGGTTTTGTCAAAAGGTCTAATATTCCTCCATCTGAGGCTCTGGCAAGTTAATACGTTTTATCTAGAACGTGTTTTTTCCATTGAATTGAGTCAATCTTACCCAAAATTGCTATATACACTTGAAGAAACTAGAATCCCCATACCCTTGTTTTGTATGGTATTGTTGGATGAGTTTATGTGGTCTTTCTGCCTCTTTTTGTTCTGAGAGCTTGCTTCTGGTCTAGAGCATTGCGTCTAAGTTTCTGTCTTGTATCAGGTTGGGTCTATGGCTGAGAACTGCTGTTTTTTGTAAGGCTGCCTTAGAACTTCAGCTCTTTCCATCCTAGAAAAACTGTGTCTTGTGTGTCCGTCTTATGATTTAGGTTTTTAGTAGCTATATTGAAAAACTTTATGTTCAAGTCAATCAAAAACAAAGCCTTTCTAAGTAACTTAAGATAGATATATGAAATGTGTTTTATTTAAAGAAAAAGGATAATTTTGTCTTAAAGTAAAACTAACAGTTCCAAGAGTATGAAAAAGGACGCAAGCCTAGAAAAAATTGCTAAAGGCCTTTGGTATTTACCGTGTAGATAAAATGTTGTAATAAAGAGAAAGCAAAACTGCTTTGGAGGAGGATAATAAAAGGGAAAGAAATTAGTTATCTTTTGCTTTCCAAAATGTCTAGATCAATTTAAACATATGTAAATGAATTGGGATGACCCCTCCCCCCTGCCCCCAGCCTCACTAGCCAAGAATTAATGGATTCATTTACAAAATTGCAAAGTGCTTTGGTATCCACTGAGCCTTTCAAAATGCCTTGATCAATTTAAGCATGTGTAAATGGATCAGAATGGCCTAATCTTGTCTTCCACCATAAGTTAAAAAATTCAGAGGGTGGGACAACATCAGGGTTCCCCAGCCCCCAGTCTCCAAGATCACAATGAAACACACCTGAACTGGCCTGGGAAGATGTTTCCAACCCTAGCCACACACCTAAGGTCCATATCAATGAATTGGTCAGTTGAGCAGAGACTGTGATTTCCCAAGCCTAAAATTAGATTGGGAAAATACGAGAAATAGTAAAAATTGAATGAAAACTTAGAATGTTTATACAGACTTTTTTTCAACAACGGTTATGTTTTATGGTATGCAGGCTTAAAATAATTCCGAAGACCTTTTTTTTTTTTTTTTTTTTTTTAAGACCTTTTAGGTAAGTTATTGATGTTAAATTGAGTTAATAGATATTTGTCATAATTTAAGCTTGTATACTTCTGCTTTTATGCCACAAGAGAAAGGATGTATATATTTGGGTCTGCTAATGAGTGTGTTCATTTTTGCCATTTAAAGGGATGGACTTTAAGAGGTATGCAACAAAGACAACCTTTAAGAGGTTTATTAAAAAGAAATTTATTTAATATGGTCAAAAGTCTTATCTGACTAAAGTTTAATGGTTTAATTTACATGAGATTTTTAGGACCTTTAACGTTAAAATATAAAACAAAGAATTAAGTTTCTTGCTGTAAAAGTAAAAATTTTTCTCTTCGATTTCTGAGTTGAAGGGTTAATTTATTCCTTGTGTAATCTGCCTCGAAGGCAGAGCTTCAGCCTCTCATTAGAATAAGGTCCCTGAGCCAAAAACCAAGCAGCATGGTTTTTAGAAAAAAAAAAAAAGGTTTTTACTTTAAGATCTTTAGTTAAATACCTTAAATATTGTTCCATGGTGACCTATAATAAACTCCTGACAACTCTGAAAATTCATGGAAAGCCACAATTTTTTTTTTTTTTTAATAAAAGAAAGGTGCTAAAAGGTTTTATTTAATAAATTACATGGACAGTGTTGTCAAAATCAAGAAAAATGCCTGATTCTCTTTGGGTTAGGATTTATATGTTAGTATTTCTTTTTGTGTTTTTGCCTAGACAGCAAAAATCATACTATGTCGTAATTTTATTTTTGTTTCTTAATTGCTAACTTGGTTGCAACTTTATCAAAGCCAATGGTTTGAGAATTCATGTCAGTTATCTATGTTTTCTTTTATTACTATGCAGGTATTTGAAGGTTTGATAAACTTGCTATGTTCTGACTTGGTATATCCTGGTATTACGTCTCAAGATTATTATGTATTATATCTGAAGCTCTTTAAAAATATAGTTAATGGTTATATTTATAGACATTTTTATCTAATTTTTTTTTTTACTAATTTTAATTGGCCTTTACATTAAGCTTATAATTAATTTCTATCAGGTTTTTCACTATAAGAGTATCATTTTTATACATTAATCACGGTCATATTAAGTTTCATCATCCGCAGGTAAGTTTTTACTTTGCTGATTTGCTGAGAACATTTGACCAAAATATCTCAACAAAAAGATGGACTATATTGGACTTGAGAAAAGGACTGTGACTAGACTGAATAAAGTTTCCAGGGCACCTATACAGAAGCTGACTGCGGCTGATCCAGAATCACGTGGAACAGAAATTAACTACATAAAAACCAAAAACCAAACCCAGTGTCTTCGAGTCGATCCCGACTCATAGTGACCCTATAGACAGAGTAGAACTGCCCTATAGATTTTCCAAGGGGCACCTGGTGGATTTGTCCTGGCGACCTTTTGGTTCGCAGCTGTAGCAGTTAACCACTATGCCACCAGGGTTTCCACTAACTACATAAGACTGAGTGAATGAAAGGAAACTATGGGTTTTATGTGGGAATTTTGCTGACATTTTAAGGTCCTACTTTCTAGATATAAGAAATCGTTTTCCCTTCTTCTAAATTATTTAACTAATGGGTTTAGAAACTGTAACTCTTGAATTAGAAGTTCTTCTTTCTTCTGAGAAAGTGACCCATGACTGTTAATAGGTAGTCCAAGAAGGGACATCTTGCCCTTGAGAAGAACATTGGTATGTTTTAAACAGATTAACTGAAGACCTTCAATAGGAGAGGTCCATCCTATATCATCTTGTTAATCATGTATTCTCTAATGAAAATCTGGTTGTCACATGTGAATTTTTCTATACCTTCTGTTTCTTCTAGAGAAACTCTGTGTATGGTGGCTCCAACTATACTGGTTTTAAATGATTCCTTTCCAACTGACAATGAGTTTACTTGGGCAATCTCTTGTTTAGGTTCTTGGTGAATGCATGGGCAATGCACTTTGAGAACTTTAAAATTACCTTTAGATATTCATAGTAATGATACTAGTGAATATTGAAAAGGTAATTTTAAATTGTTACACACTATAAAATGAGAGTCAAAAAGATATCCGTGGGTCCAACAGTCAGGGTATGGCTGGTAGCCTTAATTCCTGGTAATGGTATAGTTGTGCTGTAGAAATCTTTTTAAAAAATTATCAATCATTATGAGACAAATAACAGACAAATTTGTTAACGACATAAAGACACAACAGTAATCTCTGACCTCATTAGCCAAGGTGACACGAGACAACAAAATAGCCTTAAGATTTTTTTATTAGCCCAAGAAAGTGTAGTCAGTCTGTGCTGTAGCAAATACCTCCTGTTGCATTTGGATAAATAATGCAGGAGAAGTAAAACAGGATATACATAGAATTAGACAACAAGTTACTTGGTTATACACCGTAACACCCTTACAAACAGCAGATTTATCTGGTTAGTTACCATCAGGAATAACAACATGGGCTAGATCACTACTACAAGAAAAAGGGATAGTAATATTCTTAGTCTGCACCCTGATAGTATTAGGCATAATTGTTGGATAATTTCTGCATTCTGTTGGATCACCTTTCTTTGGAGTGGGCCCAAATATGAATCTCTTCTAGTCGACTGACTAGATAGCTGTCTTCCAAATTTCTTGGCATTGACAAGTGAGCACCTCCAGCACTGAATTCATTTGTTGAAACATCTCAGTTTGTATTCTGTCAATTCTTGGCATCTTGTTTTTCACCAATGCCTTCAGTAATTCTTGAACTTCTTCCTTGAGTACCATCAGTTCTTGATCATATGCTACCTCCTAAAATGGTTGAATATCAACCAATTCTTTTTCGTACAGTGGCTCTGTATATTCCTTTAATCTTCTTTTGATGCTTCTTGTATCATTCGATATTTTGCTCCCCCCCCCACCCCAGTGCCGTAGAGTCAATTCCGACTCATAGTGACCCTAGTGGTGCAGTGGTTAAGAGCTACGGTTCTGAACCAGAGGGTCGGCAGTTCAAATCTTCCAGGCACTCCTTGGAAACTCTATGGGCGGTTCTACTCTGTCCTCTAGGGTCTCTATGAGATGATTTTGCCCTTGGAATCCTTCAATATTGCATCACGAGATGTCAATTTTTCTTCTGTTCTTTCAGCTGAGAAATGCCAAGTGTGTTCTTCCCTTCTGATTTTCTAACTCCAGATCTTTGCACATTTCATTATAATACTTTACTTTGCCTTCTCAAGCTGCCTTTTGAAATCTTCTGTTCAGCTCTTTCACTTCACCATTTCTTCCTTTTGCTTTGGCTGCTCTACATTCAAGAGCAAGTTTCAAAGTCTCTTCTGATATCCATTTTGGTCTTTTCTTTCTTTCTTGTCTTTTCAATGACATTTTGCTTTCTTCATGCATGATGTCTTTGATGTCATCCCACAACTCGTCTGGTCTTTGGTCATTAGTGTTCAATGTCTCAAATCCATTCTTGAGATGGTCTCTAAATTCAGATGAGATATACTCAAGGTTGCATTTTGGCTCTCGTGAACTTGTTTTAATTTTCTTTAGCTTCAACTTAAACTTGCATATGAGCAAGTTATGGTCTGTTCTGCAGTCATCTCCTGGCCTTTTACTGACTGATGATACCGAGCTTCTCCATTTTCTCTTTCCACAGATGTAGTCGATTTGATCCTGTGTATGCCATCTAGTGAGGTCCACATGTGTAGTCACTGTTTATTTTGTTGAAAAGATGTCTTTTCAATGAATAAGTCCTTGGTCTTACAAAATTCTATCATGTGCATCTCAGGCATCATTTCTATCACCAAGTCTAGGAGTTATTTTTCTACCATATTCCTTACAGATGAATAATGAGTCTATATCATACTTTCAGTGGTGGGATGGTCACTCTTCAGGAAGCAGTTTATTCATTGGTAAAGTGAACTTTGAATCTTTCTTCCATTGCTCTTAATTCTAGAAAGCCAGAGGAAGATTCTGCCAAGTCTAAGTCAAGACCATTTCAAATATTTGAAGAGAGATATTATATTGCCATCTTGGTCTCTTCTCCAGGCTAAACATCTTGAGTACCTTTAAATTTCGTTAAATTAAATAATTCCCAGGACTCCACCATCTGGATCAACTTACTGCAGTTATATCCAAAATTATCTATAAATTCACATTGTGAATCAGAAATGGGTCGTTATATATATACAGAATATAACTACTAAAAACAATCCTCAAAAAAAAAAAAAAAAAGATTAGTTGTAAGGTTTCATACCAAAGAAACAGATTTTATCCAACTAATAATTTAGCCTGGCGAACAAAATGTCTGCCCCCTGGATCCTGTAACTTGGTGATCCAAGATGGGAAAAATATTACATCAGAAATCATCTGCACTGTCCTGATGCTGACTTTTATACTCCATTGGGTGCTTTTTAGATTGTATTTTACTACCTATGTCAAAGACCAATACTGGTCAAGACTTATTACCCACCAATGAGCTGTAAAGAGACTGCTGAAAAGGGCATTGGAGGCTACTGAAAATATAGATCACACTCTGCTAGGGCAAAAAACGCCCCTGGCCCAGGACTTTATTAGCATTAGAGTTTCATTACTGCCCTTTCAGCTCTGCTTCAGAGACTCCCATTGCAACCCAGGCTTTGGAGCAGCAAGGATTGCAGAAGGATGAGAATATTAAGAATATGCCTGGGCCTGTCATTAAAACACCAGAACAAGGACCACTTCTCAATTAACTCAATCCAAAGGTTTTGTTCCTGGGCACAGAGCCCTGTGCTAAACACTGTGGGAGAATTAATCAATCATAATATTTATTTAGCATAGGTTGGCAGTCTAATAGAAGATGGTGAAAAACAAAAAAAAAAGCGACAAAGTAAGGTGTAGTATAAATCCAGTTTAGTAGGTGAGTGTTCAACCTCTGGAGATGTACAAACTCAGGTTCAAAACTTGGATCTGCTACTTACTAACTAAATGTGACTTTGGTCAATTTCTTAATCTCTCTAGGCCTTGAGTTCTTCATCTGGAAAATAAAAATAATAAATCTGTTTATTTTATAGGGCTGTTGTGAGGACAATGTGAAGAACTACATACAATGTACTTAACATACTGTTTGACACACAGTATAAGCATTCAGTAAGTATTGGTTGCTTTTATTAAAACAGTAAAAAAGAGCAAAACAATTTTGAAAAAGAACAAGATTAGAAAACTCGTTACCTGATTGCTACATTTACAGTGATGCTACAGTAACCAAGATAATTTGTCATATGGTATACATGAAGTTCAGTGGAAGAGAAAAGAAAGCCCAGATATAGAGATACATTTACAAGTTCAATTGATTTTTGACAAAGGTTCCAATGTAATCTAACTGGGATAGTCGTTTCACTGAATGGTGCCGGACAATTTGACAACCAAAAGCAAATAAAAAAAAATAAAAAACAACAAAATATACCTCCCAAAGTAAGTAGCTCTCACCACATACAAAAATTAACTTGAAGTGTATCAAAGACCTACATGTAAAAGATAAAACTATAAAAATCAAGAAGAAATCAAAGGAGAAAATTTTTTGTGACCTTGAGTAATGCAAAAATTCCTGAAAACAAAAAAAGCTCAAATTATATCTTAAAAAAAAAAAAACTGGTAATTAAACTTTTATAAAAAGTTTATACTTTTTATCTTTAAAAAGGACTGTTGAGAAAATTAAAATATAAGTCACAAACTGTGAGAAAATATTTTCAAAACACGTATCTGATAAAGGACTAAAATAGAACACATAGAGAACTCTTACAATACAGTAATAACAAAAACCACCCAATTTTTTTTAAAAAAAAGGGACAAAATATTTGGAAAGATACTTCACCAAAAAAGACATCTGGATGACAAATAAGCACATGAAAATATGGTCAACAATATTGATTGTGATGGTTAATGTTATGTGTCAGCTTGGCTAGGCTATGATTCCTAGTGGTTGAGGAAACACTATGTAATCATCTTCCATTTTGTGATCTTATGTGAGCAGCCAATCAGTTGAAAGGGGAGTTTCCTTGGGGGCATGGTTTGCATCCAGTAGGTAAATGGATGTTCTGGCAAAGTCACTGTCTCCCTCAACCCTGCAATCTTCTAGTCATCTGACCTCTGGTTCTTGGGACATAAGCCAGCAGAGGCCTCCAATCTGCCACCTGACCTGCAGATTTTGGATTTGCCAACCCCTGCCACCCTATGAGCCAGGAGAGACCTGCAGTCTGTCTCTTAACCTGCAGATTTTGGGTTCATCAGCCCCTGCAACCAAGTGATCCAGCACAGGTCTTCAGCTTGTCATGGATTTGGGACTTGCCAGCCCCCACAATTGTGTGAGCCATTTCCTCACAATTGCGTGAGCTATTTACTTGAAGTAAACTTCTCTTTCTAGATATCTATATATCTGTATACCCTTCACTGGTTTTGCTCCTCTAGAGAATTCAGGCTAAGGCATTGGTCATAGGGGAAATGACTATAAAACCACTACACACTCATTTAGAGTTCCTGAAATTCAAAGACTGGAAATACCAAGTGTTAGCAAGAATGTGGAGCAATTCAAACACTCATACATTATTAATGGAAATATAAAGTGGTACAGCCACTTCGGAAGACAGCCTGGTAGCTTCTTTTAAAATAAACATAATCTTACCATACAACCCAGCAGTCCTACTCCTAGAGAAATGAAAGCATATGTCTACACAAAGACCTGGACATGAATGCTCATGGTACCTTTACTCACAATCACCAAAAACTTGAGACAACCCATATACACATCGACTCATGAATGGTTAAACCAATTGTATTATACTCACGTAATACAATAATACTTGGCGGAAAAAAAGGAGCAAACTATTGATACATGCAACACCATGGATGAATTTCAAAAGCATCTTGCTAAGTGAAAGAAGCAAGACACAGAATACTACACACTCTATAATTTCATTTTATGAAATTTTAGAAAAGCTAAAATTTTAGGGGCAGAAAATGGATCCGCAGTTGCCAGGGTGTTCAGCTGTCAGAAAGGCACTGACTAAAAAGGGACATGGGGAACTTTTGGGGACAAGGGAAATGTTCTATGTCTTGATTGTGATGTTCACTACCTTACTGTATACAATTGTCAAAACTCATCAAACTCTACACTTTAAAAGGGTAAATATATGTAAATTATACAGTAAAAATAATTAGTCCCAATAATATGAGAGACCTCTTGAGACTGCCTTGGGAATCTAGTGCTGCTATAATAGAAATACCACAAGTGGATGCCTTTAGCAAAGAGAATTTATTCTGTCACAGTCTAGTAGGTTGGTTACAAGTCCAAATTCAGCTCATCAGCTCCAGGGGAAGGCTTTCTCTCTCTGTCCACTCTGGAGGAAGGTCCTTGTCCTCAATCTTCCCCTGGCTGAGGAACTTCTCAAGCCCAGGGACCCTGAGTCTAAAGGACACGCTCTGCTCCAGGTGCCGCTTTTTTGGTGGTATGAGGTCCCCAACTCTCTGCTTGCTTCCCTTTCCTTTTATCTCTTGAGAGATAAAAGGTGGCAGGCCACACCCCAGGGAAACTCCCTTTACTTTGGGTCAGGAATGTGACCTGGTAAGGGTGCTAGGATCCCACCCTAATCCTCTTTAACATAAAATTACAATCACAAAATCACAGAATACTGGAAATCATGGCATAACTAAGTTAGTACACACATTTTTGGGGGGATATAATTCAATCCATGACAGAGACAATGCTTGATTTATCATCAAAGGAGACAGAAAAATAGAGTCATATAATGATCAGGACATAAAAATACATCTTGTCCAAAAACCTCATTTTACAGAGGAGAATACCCAAGTTCAGAAAATGGAGCGATTACTAATTGGTTAATCACAAACTGACCTTTATTCTCTGTGAGGCATCTTGAACTATGCAGTTGCTATAGAAATGCAATGCCAACACCCAGCAGCTAACTAAGATGGACAGCATCCCCACCACTCCCATATAAAGTGGTCATTGTGCTTTAGGTGAGTGTCTGCAAAGAAACGGTAGAGGAGAAATGTAGGTAAAGAATTGGTAAGAGAAATCTCTACTTAGCCCCAGAAGACTCCCTTTACAGAATTATTTCAAGGAAGTATCGCGCAAGGGGACAACTTGATGACTTGGGAGAAGTAAAAAATACAAAGTTAGATGAATGAGGGGAAAAGCAGAATGAATGAATTCCATGGGTGGCGGGGAGACACTTGAGGAGAAGTAGGTGTGAGTAAGAAAACACAGATGGTATAAAAGTTAGAGTTTTCTGAGGAAAGTGACTTTGGAGATAAAAGGTATGTCCCTTGGTCCTGTTTTGTGTCAATGTTTCTGTTAAGTTGACATGGAGTCTGCCCCCCAGACTCATGGTAACCCCATGCACAATGGAAAGAAATGCTGCCCAGTCCTTCTCCATCCCCATGATCAGCTTCTGGTAGGAGCATCACGATCCATAGGTTTCCATTGGCTGATTTTCAGATGTAGATCCCCAGGCCTTTCTCATGGTCGATCTTAGTCTGGAAGTGGAACCTGTTCAGCATCAGAGCAACAGGCAAGCATCAACTGACAGATGGGTGGTGGCTGTGCGTGAGGTGCATCGGCCAGGAATTACACCTGATCTCCCACATGGAAGGCAAGAATCCTACCACTGAACCACCACTGCCCTTCTCTGAATCAATAAGGAGGTATTTTGTCAATTTAGTTACTTGAGTCCTTCTGTTAAGAGATCTGAAAACTGTCATTTGACTGCCTATCTGTAGGGAGCCACTTTTTGGAGCACTTTCTTGATTGGAAAAATTAGATGAATTGTTTGTGAACTGTTAGCACTTAATGAGCCCTCTCTGGGTGGCTGAAGAATAACATGGAAATCAAAGGAGTGGATTCTAGACCTGATACTTACTACCAGTTCAATCTGTGTGAAATTCTGAGGCTCACCTCAATTTCTTCAATGATAAGAAAAGAAAATTCTGGAGTGGCAAGGAGGGTATATTACAGATATATAATGATTGATTATTTGAGTGGTAAATTGATAAGATGATGATGGGTTATGCATTTTTATGTAAATACTTATAACCTATTCTCTTTGAGGGAAATAAGAGCTATTTCAGAGAGTTTGTATTTGAATAGATCCCTATTTAGTTCAAATGAGGAATGATTCCAAGTAGGCTATCAAAAATTAATGTGTGTGTCCAGGTAACTCTCCAATGAACAGCAAGATTAAAAGGTAAAGAATGTACAAAAGGAGGAAATAAGGTCATATAACTAAAGATCAATATGAGATGGTGGGTTAGATCTGTAAATATGATGTCCAAGGGCATAATCCCAAATTGAACACATAAGGTTAAAGGCAACCAAAAATTCCTTTTTAGAAAAAGGTCAAAGAAGTCAAAGATAAGCTCTGCAGAACCTTTGGTATAATGTGATAGATGGCATGGACAAGCTACAACTGCTAACTTACTAAGAGGCTTCCAGTCAGGGGAATACAGAAGATAGAATGGACATCCATAATGAGAATTTCAAGATGGCGAAGAAGGGTTCTGTTAATCCGACAAGCGCAGGCCTTTAAAAGTGAGGGGAGTAGCATTCCTACCAAGACATTTGAAGGGAGGAATGAGAATCTTAAGCTAGAAGGGATGCTGAATGCAGGAAAATGGTGATCCACCCATTGACCCTGAGGAAGTCACATGAGCGGAGGCTTAGAGAGAAAACCAGATGAAGAGTCACGCCTAATTGTTTGCATTATTTTTGCTAATACTACATAGTGAGGCTAACTAACTCGAATCTCATATTAAAATTTACAAATGTATTTTAAAAAGGGTTACCGAAGAGCTCAAATAGAGCCCATTCCCTAAAATTGAGAACAAATTTGGAAATTATCTCTGATTGAAAAAACTAGTTGCTGGCAAGTCCACTGCGACTCATGATGACTTCATGTGTGTTAGAGTAGAACTGTGCTCTATAGCGTTTTCAATGGCTGATTTTTTTTAAAGTAGAACACGGGGCCTTTCTTCCAAGGCACCTCTGATTGGCAGCCAAGTGTATTAATCGTTTGCACCACCCAGAGACGCCTGACTTGAATAAATAAAATGATAGCAACATATGTATAATCAGGTGGGATCCTTTCCCACAGTCACGCACACTATGAAATAACCTATAAATACCATTTCCATTAAAATTGACCAGGATAACACCAATCTAAGAATTTAGTTGGAAACTGAAACACCTAACGATGAATGCAAACAAAGGTGTAAGATGAGAATCATGGATTCTAAAAAAAAAAAAGAGGATCAAGGGGCAGAAATTTACTAGTGCTCTCCAGATGAAATTTTTCTAACAGACCAACCATGTAGCATCTTAGGCACAAAATGTTACGACGACCCAGGGAAGGCTGTGCAAATGTCACACGTAGATCAACGGAAAGTATTCTTTTTCATAACTTTCCTGGTATAATGACAGTCTGTTTTGCAATTAGCTTTCTCTATAGGAATGTATACATTAGTGCCCTGATTTGTCAATCAATATCTTGTGATTTGGATCAGTCTGGGTCAGTTCATTGACCTAACCATAACCTGAAGAACCAAAATAAAATAAAAATTAGAAAAAGAAGGAAGTTTTGTTTTGTGTACAAAATGCTGGCTGACTCTGAAACCTAGATACTCAGCAGGTTAAAAACGCTGCATGAGCTTCACCTCAAAGCCTGTCAGTTTTTTCCTAATATTTGGCTCTGATACCCCCTCTTGCTCACATTACTCCAAAATTATTCACTGTCTGTTTCAGATGTTTTGGTTACAAATAATAAAATCATTGGAGTTCGATAAAGCAAAATGAAACTAAGTAGGTAAAGTGAGGTATATTGATTCACTTCCTCTTTCTACAGGCTGGCTTCCTTTGCTTCTCTGCGCACATGATAGAGTATTTACGGCCCATAATCTCCATGTTTACATCACCTTGATTTAAGGTAGCTCAGTAAACAATAAATCAAAAATTGTTCGTCCACATTTCCAAATTCTGAAATCAGAGACTTTGACTGCTCCAACTTAGGCCAAGAGTCTACCCCCGGGCCAAACAATGTGGCTAGAAAGGGGTCAGTGTAGTGCTGACAGAAACCCTGGTGGCGTAGTGGTTAAGTGCTACAGCTGCTAAGCAAAAGGTCAGCAGTTCAAATCTGCCAGGCACTCCTTGGAAACTCTACGGGGCAGTTCTACTCTGTCCTATTGGTTTTGGGTAGTGCTGACAGGGCTGTAGTGAGAGGATGAGAGGAAATTTGCCTGTGGATGGAAGGGTATATTTTCCAAAGAAAGAGCCTTTGCGTCTTAAACCAAAAAACCAAACTCATTGCCCATCGACTCAATTCCGACTCATCCCTATAGGATAGAGAAGAACAGCCGCATAGGGTTTCCAAGGCTCTAATCTTTACTGAAGCAGACTGCCACATCTTTCTCCTGTGAAGCAGCTGGTAGGTTCTGCTGACTTTTCAGTTAGCAGCCAAGCACTTAACCACTGTGCCAACAGGGCTGTCTCATCTCTTAAGGAAAATAGCAAAATATCCTGTTTGTGAGTGCTTTGTAAACATTAGCATGTCTGTGAGTCAACTGTTAATCACCTCTGAACCACCTTGTCAACAATGCAGACTTCGATTCAGGAGGTGGGGTGAGACCTTAGAGTCTGCATTTCTAGCCCGTTCTTAAGTGTCTATGCCGTTAAACTGCAGATGACACTTGTCACTCTACCAAAATCATTTGCCTTCCTGTTTACCATAACTTCATGAATAGTATCACCGGCAGCCACAGAGGTCACCACTCAGATTCCCCCTCAAGCGAGACGTTGCCTAGAGGACTGCAGCTGGCTGACTTCAGGCGCTTCAGGCTTTGCCTCAGCTTCCACACTGAGGCCACATGCTCCCAGCCAGGGAGTGAGCACAGTGGAGAGTCGTGAGTTTCCCATTCCTGGCCAACACGGTGAAGCAGGCAGTCATGAGAAGGTTATTAACCATCCCATAATCGTTGTTTTTCAGAAAATCTATTCTTGCTACATTTTTGCTGCAGCACTTCACCATGACTGATCCAATCCCCAGGTTTCCTCTCTTCCCCTGGCCATAGGTCGAGGCACAGGCATACTAACTCTGAATTCACCTGCTATGTGACCTTCCTGAGGCGGCAGTAGCGAGCAGTTGCCATTTTGGGACTGTAAACAGAGACCCATTCACCAAGAATTAGGCATAGGACACTTGCAGACTATGTGTGCATCTTCCTATCACAAGACTGAAGATCATCCCTTCACTGTTCATGCATGTGTATGTCACTCCCTATAAAAGGAGCAAATCTGCCCTGGTTGGGGGGAGCTGGCAGCCTTAGGTCACGAGACCCTGCCTGTCTCCCCGTTTGCAAACTGCAAATAAACCTTTCTTCCAATTCTGCATCTGGATGACTTCAATTTGCTAGTCTGTTTGACAAGAATCTATTAGTTGACAGATTCAATGGGACCCTGCATCTGATATATAAATTTAAACTTCACAACGTCCACTTCTACTTTCTGCTTTGTTTCTATTCCTCCAGTCACATCGGTCTCGTTCAGTTCCTCAAAAGTGCCCCATTCTTGCTGCCACAGCTGCTTTCTCTGTATAAAAACCCTTTACCACTCCCCAGTACCAGTTACCAGCTGCCATGGAGCCAACTCCAGCTCATGGAGACCCCACATGTGCCAGAGTCGAACTGCGCTCCATAGGGTTTTCAATGGCTGATTTTTTACAAGGAGATCACCAACATTTCTTCCAAGATGCCTCTGGGTGGCCTAACCTTTCAGTCAGCAACTCGGTGTGTTAACCCTTTGCACCACCCAGGTAGTCCCCATCACTCACAGGCCTACTTAACTCCCACACAGCTCTCAGATCTCAGGCAAGTGTCATTCCCATGGGGAAGCCTTTCCTGCCCCTCCTGACCTAGGCAGCTACTTTTGCCATTTGCTCTCAGATAATCATGTGATTCTCCTTCATATCATTGGTCTCCAATTACTATTATAATTGTTTGATTACCTAATTCTTGCCTGTCCTCCTCAATAAGATGCACCCTTCATGAGAACAAGGGCCATGGTTCATTTCATTAGTATTTTACTTCCAAAGCCTAGCACAGTGCCTGGAACTTAGTACGTATTCATTATTCATTGAAGGAAAGATTAGATTGTTTCCATATAACTTGTGCATCAGCTAACAGATGGCACATTCAGATATTTAAGAGTTTAATGAAGGGGGTACTGTTACATCTGTAGAAGAGCAATACTCATTGCAATTGAGTCAATTCCAACTCATAGCAACCCTATAGGACAGAGTAGAGCTGCCCCATAGGGTTTCCAAGGAGCAGCTGATGGATTCAAACTGCCGACCTTTTGGTTTACAGCCAAAGCTCTTAACCACCGTGGCAACAGGGCTCCAAAAGAGCAATGGACCTGCTAAAATTGAGATAAGACAGGGTGAGTGCAGGTTGGGGGAACTGGGCCTTCCATGGGCTGAATCTTACTGGAATCAAGGGGAGAAAGGAGCCTGTACAATGAAGTGCCTCCCAGGGCATGGAGCAGGGTACAGTGGACAGAAAATTCGTCTGGGGATTGGCATGGATAATAACCAGACCATTAGGGCAAATACTGAGTCTAAAGCATGAACTGGGAAGAGTAGATTGGCAAAAGAGGAAGAAGGATTGTGAAGAGAGTGCCTTCCTGAAGAAAAGAAGCAGTAGAACATACACTTTGTGTCTGTCTTCAAATATTTGAGGATTATCTTGAGGAAGATGGTGTTATTTCTTCTGTGCTATTCTACAGAATGAGACGAGTTCTAATGGGAAACATATTTCTTTTCAAAATGAGAAAAAGTTTTTAAAAATGGAGCTACCCCACCATTATATCATTTTTGGGAAAGTGAGTTCTTTTCTGAAAGTATCCAAGCAGTGACTGATGGAAGGGACCTTCGTTGATGGCCTAATGAGATTTATCATGGGTGACAGGCACCAAGAGACTGGACAGGCCCTCATGGACAGTATAGGCCATTAGGTGAGGTCTGAGGGCCTGGAATTAGGAGGAGTTTGTTCAGTCACTACCAAGATCAGGCTATGCTGTGCACAAGCCACTGTGACAGATGCTGGGGACATTGTGGTGAGCAAAACACCATGGTCCCTGCCTCAAGGAACAGAAACATTAGTAGAAAGAGACAAATATTAGTAAAACAATTATAAAAATAAATGCATACTTATAAAGTAGGATACATGCTATAAAGAAAAAGAAAAGTGATCCAGGCTAGGAGAAATCAGAGGTTTCTGTGAGCCTATGACATCTGAGCTAAGATCCTCAAGGGTGAGAAAGAGTTAACTAGATGTGTGTGTGTGTGTGTGTGTGTGCGCGCACGTGTGTGTGTATGTGTGTGAAAGATGATGAGAGAAGAAGGAGTAGGAGTGAGAAAGAAAGAGAATCTGATAGGGAGAGACATAGGTAAGTGACTATCAGAGAAGTATAGGGGGAGTTAACCAAATGTACTTAGGGTTAAAAAAAAAAAGCAAGGCTAAATTCCAGACAGAGGGAAAAACATAGAAAAACTACTGAATAAGGCAATACAGTGCAATCAAGGAAAGGAAACAGGGTAAGTGTGACTGGATCACAGTGGGGGTGTGTGTGTTGGAATTTAAGGAAGATATCTTTTGAGGTCCAGGAAGGAAATACACAACATATTCAAAAACAATCATTGAAGAGAGTTTACTGACGTGGGTATTTACAGAGGTGTAGGTCTGATTAAAGAATCCTTGGTGGTGCAATGCTTAAGCACTCAGCTGCTAACCAAAAGGCTATCGGTTGGAACCCACCCAGTGGCTCTTCGGGGAGAAAACCTGGCAATATGCTCCAGTAGGGATTACAGTCTAGAAAATTCTATAGGGCAGTTCTATTCTGTCACATGGGGTTCTTATGAGTTGAAAATCAACTTAATGGCACCTAACAACAATAACACAGGACTGATTAAGGCAACCAACAAAGGATGAAGGAGCACCCGGGGCCAAGGGGAGACAGCTGTTACTGTAACCCAGAGACAGATATAGATAAGGGAGAAGATTATCCAATGGGAGCTGTTGCTACAAATAGGTGAACAAAAACACTCAAACCCTAAGACAGACCACATAATGTAGTCAGCGTAGGTCAGCATCCCAGAGCATAGACCAAGGACCAGGATAGACAGTGTACCTGAAGGAGCAAATGGAGATTAACCAGCACAAGAGGAATGGTGGTGTAGGATGAGGCTGGAGAGCGAGGCTGGGGCCAAAACATGATGGAACTTTAAATGATGCTAAGGAATATGGACTTCATCAAGAGCATTGGAAACCAGAATGTTGGAGCCAACCAGCAGCTTAGGGAAGTGTTTGGGATCGGGGGTCTCAGCTATTGTCAGGAACCTTGCTGTGGAAACTGGGCACTCTGGTAAGACTTCAGTCCTTGATTCCTGTAGGGGGTGAGAGATAATAATAAACTGGTGATGTGAATGGTATAACCAACCTCTGATTGATAGTGGCAGCCTGGAATGTTTCGTTGAGAAAAATCCTAAAGCAGAATCCAAGCTTAGCAAGGAAAGAGAACTGCAATGAATTAGTAATATCCAACGCCATCGGTATATTTTAGAAGGTGAGTCACTCGTGGAATGCATTTGAAATCATCAGACACTTTCAAAGCATAAGATCCAACAAATCAGTTATGACAAATTTCAAGGTTTGTGTATGTGTGTGTGTTTTTTTCATCGGTGGTCTGGAAATTGACTCTAGAAATTCTGAGGCTCTTAACAACTTGGTAGATTAAGGCAATTGAGCTGAAATTTGATTGAGAAGGCTCTTCAAAAATTGAAAATATTAAAGAGAAAAGTTAAATAATTTGGGGAAAAATCTTACTCTGAATTTCGTAAGGTTTAAACACCATGCCTGGTGTCTAAGGCTGGCTTCTCTAGAGAAACAAAAGCAGTAAAGCGTAAAAATACATATATAGAGAGAGAGATTTGTATCAAGGAAATGACTCATTTGGTAGTAGAGGCTGGAATGTCCCAAATCCATGGGTCAGGATAGAGGCTGTTCCGGATACACGTAGCCACAGGGTTTGCCAAACCCAAGGTTAATAGGTCAGACAGCAGGGCTCTTGCTCATAGGCTTCGAAGACCGACGAACCCCAAGACCGGCAGGCAAGACCACAGGTAAGCCTCTAACTCAAGTCCCAAGAACCAAAGTTCAGATGAATGGAGCCAGCTGCAGGATCCAGAGTAAGCAAACTTCCTTCAACTTTGCCAGAAAGTCCACTTACATTTAATACAGGCCACACCCCCAAGGAAACTCCTTTCAACTGATTGGCTACTCACAGCAGATCCTGTCACGGAGGTGGTCACATTATATCAAATCTCATCATGGAAGTGATCACATCATCATACGACTGCCAAACTATATCACGACTGTTAAACCACTGAGAATCATGGACCAGCCAAGTTGACACACAACCTTAATGATTACGTCTGGATACCAAATTCATTCTGCTTTGATTTTTTTTTTTTTACCTTGCTTATATCAAAAGAAAAAAAGACTTTGTTGAATAACTTGATAATCAGCTTCAAAAATTAGGAAAAAAGTGAAAATTTTCTATGAAGCTTACTCTGCTGTAAGGCCTAGTAGGGATGGGAAGACCATAGCATCATTAGGGTTTGCTTGCACAAAGAAATTCTTGAGTGATTTGGGGCAAGGAAACAAAGTATTAATGTTTTTTTCTCCACATGTGAGAAGTTTATGAATTAATACATATTTTAATACATCTATTAATTTTAGTAATAATAATAATTAGCATTTACTACATACTTGTCTTTCTGTCAAGCATTTATATGGATTATCTCGTGGAATCCTCATACTCAATGAGTTCTTTAAAATAAAACATCAAATCAAACCCTGATTTGTAGCATTCGCCACTGTTTATGGTTTAAACACTCCCATCAACAGTTTAAAAACTGGTTCAAAAAAATCCTGGCTATAATACAGTTGGAAACCCTGGTGGCGTAGTGGTTAAGTGCTACGACTGCTAACCAAAGGGTTGGCAGTTTGAATCCGCCAGGCGCTTCTTAGAAACTCTATGGGGCAGTTCTACTCTGTCCTATAAGGTCTCTATGAGTCAGAATTCACTCGATGGCACTGGGGTGGGGTGATTTAACAGCTGACCCTTGTGAGTTTGTACAAGCTGGCTCCAGCATGCCACCACCCAACAAAGTGCAATTGTTAGCCTACTACTCAATACACTACTGTTACAAAGGGAACTAAAATGCAATTGCCCAAACAAGTGAAGTTTATTTCTCTCTCACCTAATAGTCTGGGTAAAGTCGCAGTTTTTGTGTCTCAAAGTTATCCTCTAACCCAAGCTGGAGGGTCAGCTCTGCCATCCTCATGTGTGGCTTCAAATGGGACTCCAGGCAGCAGAAGGCAGAGGGAGGAGAAATTCTAGGGCGGTCGCCTCTAAGATGATCAGAGCTGCCCATATCATTTCTATTCACATATCCAACTTAATCACTTGGCCACACCTGGCTGAAAAGTTGCTTGTAGCAGCCATTTGCCCAGCTAAAACGTGCATGTGTTCTAGAAAAACAGACAGGGCTCTGAGTGAGAGTCCTGTCTGCCACAGAGCCCTACATGGAATCTCCGTGAGGCAATGGGGTCCTCATACAGATTTCAGGTTCCAGAACCAGACTGCGGCCAGCTACTAAATTCCAGCTCCACCTTTAACAACTATCTGATTTTGAGGGAGTTGTCTTATTTGTCTTGTCTATAAAATGGAGACCATAAAGTGTTTACCGCATTGGATTTTTGTAAGGAACAAGCAAGTTAACACCCACTGAGCTCTTAGAATAATAAGTCACAGTGCCTTGTGAGCATTTGATCAAAGACAGCTAGTAATATTTCTGGAAACCTTGGTGGCATAGTGGTTAAGTGCTACGGGTGCTAACCAAAAGGTCGGCAGTTCAAATCCTCCAGGCACTCCTTGGAAACTCAATGGGGCAGTTCTACTCTGTCCTTTAGGGTCGCTATGAGTCGGAATTGACTCGATGGCACTGGGTAGTAATATTTCTGTTTAACAGACAAGGAAACTGAGGCACACGAGCATCACAAAAATGGCAAAAATGATAATTTGATTTTTCTCATAGACAACTAATTCTAGAATTCTTCACCCAGTCTTGTTGCCTGCTTACTTCCTTATCCCAGTTGTGTCTCAGGCTAAACAAAACAACTGTCAGGGAAGAATCGTGATTGGATATAGCAGAGGCCAGGGGAAGCATATGTTTTATTTGAAGCCCTGAATATTTTTAGAGTAAAATTTTAATGAGAGTTGAACCCTGTGAAAACAAAATTTTGTTATGCGGTTTGGCTAAATCCCAGGTCAAATTCTTACCTTACAAAACTTATACTAACCATAGTGAGAATCTTGACACTATACGGATAGGGGTGGTGGGAAGATTAACGCTGGTTTTGTAAAAAGCTATTAACCTACAGTATTTTGAATGACCCATTGGCATCTGGATTTCTAAGATTTTGGTCCCTTCTATGAGTATGAACAACTCAGAGATAATTGAGCATATATACCAAAAGTAATTTTAAAAATTAGTAAATATGGCAGTTGTATAACATTGTGGCCGTGCCAAATGCTACTGAATTGTTTGCTTTAAAATGGTTAATTTTATGTTATGTGGATTTCACCTCAATAAATTAAAGAAAACACAAACAAATTAGCACAAAAATAATTTCAAAAAATATTCAAAGAAAGATATACATCTTTTTCTCAGTGAATTCCCCATAGCCAAGTTTTTGAGCTCGGTATATTATAAATCTGCTCATTTTCCTGATGTGGCAGGTATATACACCTGCCACTATCCTGAAACTTTGTCAATCAAAATTCAATTTCACTGGCTAAAAAGAAAAAAAAAAAAAAGCAACCTGATTTTTCCTGATGAATGCAATTTTTCCCCACCTTTGGACTGAAATGTTCTCTTTGACAGGATTAATGATTCCATCAAAAGCCCTGATGGAAATAAAGAAAAGAAATAGACTTTTGGAGTTTCTCTGAAATCTTGTCATCAAACTCATCATGCATGGGCTTGAAAGCTGAGCTAGGAGACATTATCTAGTGTCCTTCATAAATGCAGATTGAACTGCACCCAGGCTACTCCTCTCTCTGATTTGAGTAGCCATGGGGTGGGGCTGAGAAATGAGGGCAAATAGGAAGGTGTTTTTCCCCAAAGTAGCCCCAACTAGTATAGCCATAGGGACAACCTAAATTGAAAGAATCACGATTGGAGACAGCACCAAAAAATCTCGTCTAGATGGCGAAGTGGCCTAAAAGGAGGAGATTGAGCCTCCAGGTCAAAAACAAAAATGATAAGTAAATCATAGCATATGAAAGAGAACTGGGCCAGAATCCATTTAATCAGGCTGGAAACAGAGAGACAGCTCAGATCCATTTTTCTTTGGTGCCTAGAGCATGGCATAGAGGTGCTGGTGGCTGCAAAGCTGGGAAGGATAAAACTTGTCTCCAAAGACAAATCTCCTTCCACAAACCTGTGACTGAGAAAGGAGACAGTTTGCTCAGTTGAATCAGAGAACAGATCAGTTTCACCTTCTATCTACATTTCAGGCATCTCTGTGCCCTTAGGTTTCTGCCCAGCTATCTCAGGTTCCCCAGGGTGGCAAACTTGTCCTGTCTACTCTCCAATTCTCTCAATTCATGATGTCCGTTTTTCAACACTGTCACCTTCTACCTCTGAACTCTCAAGTAAACAAGTCAAATGCAACATTTGCCTGGAGTGCCCATTTTTCATTAGGGGACCCTTGCTTTCTCAACGGTGGAGTGGTGATGGTGGCAAGCAACCCCAAGATTTAGACCATATGCCACTGTGTCATACTTTCTGTTGGTGACCAGTGGCATTTGGTATATTATTCTCCCATCATTTTTCTTTGTATTTTTAATGCACAACAATCACGCTATATCTATATTTTATATTGATTTTAGTAGAACGTTATTGGAATTGAATAGTCTTTGTAATTATCATTTTAAGATTGATTAACGTTCTATCTTTAAATTTTTGTTACAGATAATTACAAATGTACTGTTATGGACCGAAGTGTGTCCCCCCAAAATATATATTGTAAATCCTAACTCCCATACTTATAGATGTAATACCGTTAGGGAATAGGGTTTTCTTCGTTATGTTAATGAGGCCATATCAGTGTAGGGTGTGTCATAAACCAAAAACTTTTGAGATATGAAAAGAGCATATTAGGCACAGAAAAGCAAGCAGAGATGGGGGAAGATAGATGCCACACGACATGAAGATTGCCAAGGAACTGAGGAATGGAAGCTGAAAAGAGACAGGGGCCTTCTCCCAGAGCCAACAGAGAGAGAAAGCGTTCCCCTGGAATTGGCGCCCTGAATTTGAACTTCAAGACTCCTAGGCTGTTAGAACATAAGCTTCTGTTTGTTAAAGCCACCACTTGTGGTATTTCTCTTATAGTAGCACTAGTTAACTAAGGCACGTATGCTACAGGAAAAAAATAAATAAATAAAGCCCAATGCACCACCATGTGTCTATTATTTGGCTTCAATGATTATCAGCATGCTGCTATTCTGTCATTAATTGTGGAATGTGTATCTTGTTTATAATGTCATTCAATTATAGGTAAGGTTGGGAAGAACAGTGCTTAAACTGTATTGTGTATCTGAATCATCTCCTTGGCAGATACCCAAAGCAAAATTTCCAAGAGTCAGCCATCTCATCTTTTTGTACTGCACGTATCATTGGCACCTTGTACTTCCTCTGAGTTAGCGTTAAACAAGGGTTAATGCGTCTTGTTTACACTCATGCTCTTACCCTTAAAGGACAAGCTTTACTCTTTTTTGGACTGCTTTATGAATGAAGAATGACTCAAAGTGGGCTCCAAAGCTCAGGATTAAGGTCAGCTTTACACTGTGGGCGATTCTTTTGGGGCCGCATTTTGAATGTCACAGAAGCTGTTGCTTTGATTGTAGAGAAACGTGAGGAGCATGAATCGCAGTCATGGTCAAAGTTGCAAATAAGTTCTTTGTGCATTTAACCAAAGAGCAGTTTGAACACCGGCTTTTTTTCTTCCTCCCTCAAACCCTTCTTGACAACACAACAAATGATAATCTGAAATCAAACACGACACTCTACCTGCAGACCCGACTGTGACAGATGGAGTTGTGTTTAAATAGCTTCATGTTGCCAGTTCCAATAAAGGAAGAGTACACAAAAGCCCAAGCCTAACGGGAACACGGGAAGTGCTCCGCATTTGAAAGGATGTCAGGTAAGTCTAACGGTGATGAGAATCAGTGGACCTCTGACAAGCACAGGCAACATTTCCTCAGAGGCTGGCTGAAATATCCATGGCTGTGGCTGGTGGCCAGCTCCCACGAGAGGATGGCGTAAAGTTTGGAGATGCTAAGAGCTTCCATTTAGCTTAGATGGGGTGTGAGGGAAACCTGCCAGATTTTTGATCCATGTTGGGCTGGTGGGTGTACAACAGCTGTTTTTGTTATCTGAGAATGAGGCATCCTGAGGCTCTGGGACTGCTATAGGCTTCATGGATTTGGGGGTTTGCTGAATAAAGGCATTTAGTTGAGATTCTGCTGGAAATTGAGGCCTCAGAAGGCTAGGGTTTGAATTTTTGGGCTTGGTTCCAAAGGGACTACAGTCATGTATCAACTTGAAAGACCTACAATATACTTGGTTTAAAAAAAAAAAAAGCTATTTGTCCCCAGCCTTACTTGAATTAATTCCAGCACCATCTGGAGAGAATGTTAATTTGGTCTCTTTGATCATATACAGCGTATAGCCTTGCTTTACTGTTTGTGGGCTTTTTAACCCTCATTTTTCAGGAACCAGTCATATCCATTCCATAGTACCCTTGGCCATCTAGAGCTCTTAGCAGAGATCCCCTGAGTGTTTCACTGGTTTAGGGTTGGCTTCATCCCTGTGTCTTTGAGTTGTACTGTAGAGTCATCCTACAGCCCTGACGCAGTCTTCAAAACCCGTTGATATGTTGAATCTATCAAGATTTATTGGTGAATATTATTACCAGGCTCTGTGGGAAGCACTGGGGTTGTGGAGATGGAGATGACACATCCACTAAACTTAAGGAGCTCACAGGAGTTGCAGGAGGCAGACAGTAAACAAATAATTACAATAAAATGTGCAAGGGCAAGTTGTATAGAGGCCTGAAGGCACAGGGCCTTATTCTGTCTGGGGTCGTTGGTGAATGCTGCACAGGGGATCCTGGGGAGAGTCATCAGCTGGCCACTGAAAGAAAGCAAGTCAATACTGGCTAGCATTTATGGAACACCCAAAATGTGCCAGGTACTAATCCAGGCAGTTTAATTTACTTTAAGACAACAACAGTATGTACTACATATTATAAATCTTAATGTCCAAATAAGAAAACTAAGCTCAGAAAAATAACAAGCTGAAGGGCACACAACCAGGAAGAGTCCAAATGCAGATATGAATTTAAATATTTCTGACTTCAAAGTCGAGGCTCCTGGCTCAACATCACCCCACTTTTGAACAAAGGAAAGTGGCAGAGCTGTGTACCCAAGCGAAGAGATGGAATCCTTTCTCCCAAATTCCCTAGCTATCCCTTTACCTCTGCCTCCCAGGCCAGACTCAGTATCACAACATTTTTCTCCACCTTTTCAGTCACCGACTACAGCGAGCTAATTGCATTTCCTTCCTTACCTACTTCCACACTCACAATCTTGGGAGAGACACCAAAGCATAGCACAAAAACACAGATTCCCATGAAAACAAAATAAAAATGTGGAAAAAAAAAAGCAACAATCCCACAAAAATGGCTGAAGGGCTTCCAGTTTCTTCTAACACTTTGCTTATTTTAAAGACGATCTGGTGCCCATATTCATGGTCAAGGCAACGTTTTTACATGTACAATTCAGTGGCATTGATTACATCTTGTAGTGCAACGATCATCTCTGTCTCTCTGTTTCCAAATTTTTCCATCACCCTTAGCAGAAGTTCAGGGTTCCCTAAGCTATGCCTCCCCCACCACCCCCATGCATGATTCTGTTCTGAATTGGTATTATATGGTTTAATGTTCATACGAATCCCCCGGAGGCCTTGTCATGCAACTTCTGGTCAAATAGGCCTGGATTGGGTTCTGCATTTCTAATAGATTCCCAGAAACACTGCTTATTCTCCCACCACACTTTTCGAGTGGCAAGGTTAAGGTCTAGCTGTGCTCTGGGTACTGATCTGAGAGTGTAATCTCTATCACATGGCTAACTGAGCCGCTTCTAAGAAATGGATAAATGATGTATCTTTTGTGAGATCCTCAGTAAATATTATCTACCTCAGCTGAGCCTATGAGAGGGGTTTTCCACATTAAACAACACTCAGATGCATTAATGTAATTTCTCATTTAACCCTCACAGCAACCCTGAAAAACAGTTACTATGGTTTACAGACCTAAACCTGAAATTCAAATGGTTTAAGTAACTTGCCCATAGTCACTCAGCCTTTAAATAACACCAAAAACTTGGGCCAAAACTGCCATCATTTATTCTGCTTTTTACTTCTGTTTCCATCTTATTTTCTTACTCATATTTTCATTTGTTTTTCTTATTTATTTTAAATATATTTTATTATTATAAGGAGCCCTAGTGACATGGTGGTTAAAGTGCTCAGATGCTAACCAAAAAGTCTGAGTTCTGAACCCACCAGCTGCTCTTCAGGAGAAAGATGTGGCAGTCTGCTCCCTTAAATACGTACAGCCTTGGAAACCCTATGGGGCCGTTCTACCCTCTTTTATAAGGTTGTTATGAGTCGGAATAGGCTCAATGGCAATGGGTTTATTAGTATACTCATGAATTCTATGTCCCATCTAAAACGCATTGTTTTTCCTATTATTTAAATTTTGTTGTTAAAAAAATAACTCAAGTACAAAAAAAATATTGAACACAGCAAATAATTAAGAAAATACAAAAGTACTTCTAATTTCACTACCCAGAGATATTAAAATTTTGGCAACTCTCCTTCTAGCTATTTATCCCCTATGCTTATGGTTACCTTTTTCCTTCAATAATGGAATGTGATTCCATGCATAGGTTTTTGTAATTGCCTTTTGCCATTTTAATCATGTAATTTGATTATATCTCCATCTTAGTAAACATACCTCTAGAATGCAATTCTCTCTTTTTTTTTTTTTACTTTTTTTGAAGTGTAATGAGATATGCTTCTTTTTTTAATAATTTATTTCATTTTATTGTCGTTGTTGAGGATATACACAGCAGAACATACACCAGCTCAACAGATTCTACATGCACAATACAGTGACATTGATTACATTCATCAAGTTGTGCAACCATACTCACATCCCTTTCTGAGTTGTCCCACCCCCATTAACATAAATTCACTCCCCCGAAGCTTCTTATTTAATCATCCAGTTACTGTTGTTAATAGGATCCTATAGAGATAGATCTTGAAAGAGCACAATGCTCAAGGCAGACATTCTTCCCCAGTTAATCTATTGTTTGGTTTTAAGAAGACTTCAGGGGATAATTTTGGTTTAAGGTTTAAAGGTTATCTTAGGGTAATAGTTTCTGGGGTTCATGCAGCCTACATGGCTCTATAAAGTCTGGAGTACATGAGAGTTTGAAATTTTGTTCTGCATTTTTTCCCTTTTGATAAGGGTTCTTCTGTAAAATCTTTGATCAAAACATTAAGTAATGGTAGCCAGGCACCACTCAGTTCTTCTGAACTCATGGCAAGGGAGGCAGCTATTCACAGAGACAACTGGCCATGCATTCCATTTCCTCCTCCTATTTCTCACTCTTCTTCCTCTGTTGCTCCAGGCAGAGACCAATTCCTGTACCTCCGATGGAGGCTTGCAGCTTTTAAGACCCCAGGCACTATGCAATGAACTAGGAGGTAGAATAGAAACACTAAACACAATTCCGTTGTTGTGTGCTTTCGAGTTGAGTCCGACTCTTAGCGACCCTATAGGACAGAGTAGAACTGCCCTATAGGGTTTCCAAGGAATGCCTGGTGGATTCGAATAGCCGGCCTTTTGGTCGGCAGCTTGAGCTCTTAACCACTTCACCACCAAGGCCGATTAAATGGGATAGTCCGTGAAGCCATGACCCTAAACCTTCAAACCAGGAAACCAAATCCCATGAGGGGTTTGGTTGTACATAGGCAGCCTCAGCAGCTACTCTTTGTTTTTCGTCATTGTTGTAAATATATCTATCACACAACTTTTGCCAATTCAACTTTTTACAGGTGTAGAGCTTACTGACAGCAATTACATTAATCAGCTGTGCAAACTTACCTTTAAGCAATGAGATTTTCCCATCATCGTAAAACAAAATTCAGTACCCCATAAGCAATAACCCTCTATTTCCCTCTCTCTCTCCCCTGATAACCACTAATAAACTTTGGTCTGTATTCATTTGCCTGTTCTTGTCTTTTTATATAAGTGAGGTTATAGACAATATTTGTCTTTTTGTTATTGAAATATTTTCACTCAGCAGAATGTCTACGTGCTCCATCCATATTGTGGCATATATCAAAACTTCATTTCTCTTTCTGGATGAGTAGTATTCCATTGTATGTATGTGCCACATTTTGTTTATCCATTCATCTGTTGATGAATTTAAGGCATTTATGTTGTTGCCACTTTTGGCTATTGTGAATAGTGGTGAAATAAACATTAGTGTATAAGTGTCTATTTGAGACCCTGGTTTCAAGTCCAGAAAGAGAAAAACAAACTAAGCCTAAACCTACCAGAAGAAAGAAAATAATAAAAATCAGAAACAAATGAAATCAAAAACAGAAAAACAAGAGTCAAGAAAACGAGAAGTCAGTTTTTGGAAATGATCGATAAAATTGACACACCTTTTGCTAGACTAACAAATAAAAAAAAGAAAAGATGCAAATAACCAAAATAAAAAACAAAAGAATAGCCATTACAACTGATCCAATAGAAATAAGGATAATTATGACAGATCATGAATGACAACAAAGTGGATAACCTACATGAAATAGACAAATTCTTAGAGGTACACAACCTACCCAAACCGACTAAAGAGGAAATAGAAAGTCTCAACAGACCCATAAAAATGGAAGGGGTTGAATCAATGATCATAAACTTCCCAACAACAACAACAAAAAGTCCTGGATCAGATAGCTTCACTGGGGAATTCTACCAAACATTTAGAGAAGAATTGACACCAATACTATTTAAACTCTTCCAAAAAATAGATAAGGAAGAAATACTCCCTACTTCATTCAATGAAGCAAACATTATTCTAATACCAAAATGAGACATCACAAGAGAAAAAAAAACTACAGGCCAATATCCCTTTTGAATTTAGATGCAAAATTCCTCAATGAAACACTTGCGAACAGAATCCAACAGTATGTTTAAAGAGTCATACACCATGACCAAGTGGGACTTGTTCTAGGAACACAGGGATGGCCCAACGTTAGAAAACCAAACAACATAACACAACACATCAATACCAAAAAACCAAACCCAGTGCCGTCGAATCGATTCCGACTCATAGCGACCCTATAGGACAGAGTAGAACTGCCCCATAGAGTTTCCGAGGAGTGCCTGGTGGATTCGAACTGCCAACCCTTTGATTAGCAGCCGTAGCACTTAACCACTATGTCACCAGGGTTTCCAACACATCAATAGAACAAAGAAAAAGAGCCACATGATCATATCGATGGATGAAGAAAAAAAAATTGCTAAAATCCAAAACCCTTTCTTGATGAAAACCCTCAAGAAGGCCGGAATAGAAGGGAAATTTCTCAATGTGATTCAGGGTGCATATGAAAAACCAACAGCCAACATTAAACTTAATAGAGAAATATTGAGAGGTTCCTTTTGAAAATGGGAACAAGACAAGGGTGACCACTCTTACCACTTCTATTCAGTATTGTCTTATAAGTCCTGGCCAGAGCAATAAAACAAGAAAAGTAAATAAAGGGTATTCAGATTGGAAAGGAAGTAGAATTATCTCTATTCATATATGACATGATTCTAAAAACAAAAAAACCCCACTGCTGTCAAGTCGATTTTGACTCATAGCACCTCTATAGGACAGAGTAGAACTGCCCCGCTGGGTTTAAAAAAAAAAAAAATTTTTTTTTTTTTTTGGCAGTAAATCTCCACAGAAGCAGACTGCCACATCTTTCTCCACTGGTAGTTTCAAACAGCCCACATTTCAGTTAGCAGTCAAGTGCTTTAACTACTGTGCCACCAGGGTTCCATGACATGATCTTATATATTGAAAGACTCCAAAAGAAAACTTCAAGAGCTAATAGAGGGGTTTAGCAAAGTTGCAGGGTACAAGGTCAGCAAAGAAAAATCAGTTGGGTTTCTGTACAACAGCAATGAGAAATCTGAAAGGGAAATTAGGGAAACTGTTACATTTACAACAGCATCTAAAAGAATTAAATACCTAGGAATAAATTTAATCAGGGACTCGAAAGTCTTATACCATGAAAATCATAAAGCACTGCTGCAAGAGTTTAAAGAAGAATTAAGTAAATAGAAAGATGTTCCATGTTCATACATTAGAATGCTTAAAATTATTAAGATGTCAATACTACTCAAAGCAATCTATAGCTTCTACACAATCCCGATCAAAATTCCAACCATCTTCTTTGCAAAAATGGAAACACTAATCCTTCACTTTATATGGACTGGCAAGTCTCACCAGTGGTTAATTGTTTGTCTGCTAACGAAAAGGTCTGCCGGCCATTTAAATCCATCAGCTAGCTGTTCCTTGGAAACCTTATGGGGCAGCTCTACTCTGTCCCATAGTGTTGCTATGAGTCAGAATCAACTGACAGCAGTGGATATTGCCTCACTGTACATCATTTTTTGTTAATCTTAGTAAGGCTGATAGGTAACAAATAGCACTCAGTGGTACTTCAAAGTTAATTTTAATTATATAAATATACACAAATACATTTTTCTTCATCACTTTAAAACGTTGCTTTTATCTGTAAGGTCCTATTTGTCTACCCTTTCCCTACAACCCTAGTCCCTTCCACCAACCTCCAGGGTAACCACACTTAAGGGTTTGTATGTAGTCTTTTGGATGTTTTCTTAAGCTTACATACACAAACGGATAAGATCGAACACATCCAGAATATATGCTGCTCTATTTGTGTGTGTGAATTATTAAAAACAAATAAACGGTATCATCTACAAGTTGTCTTTTGAAATGAACAAGAGTTGTTCGAGAAATATCCATATAAATACATGTAACCCAGAAAACCCATATATATATATATATCTATATATATATGGGTTTTTTAACCTCCACATCATTGACATTTTGAGCTGGATATTTCTTTGTGGTGGAGGCTGTCCTGTGCATTGTAAGATGTTTAGCAGCATCCCTAGAATTTACCTACCAGATGTCATTAGCACTGCCTCTTCAAGTTGTGACAACCAAGAGTGTGTCCCTAAACTTCCAAATGTCCCTGAGAAGCAAAACCACCTGGCAGAGAACCACTGACATGGATGTACCCTCATTCCACTTTAGTACTACATTATATCCAGAATTATTTAGATTTTTGTTGCTGTTGTTACAAGCAATATTGCAATGAGCGAAACTGGGAGGCAAGATGGCGACATAGCTGGTCACCTAATCACATCGCCTTACAGCAATGTCAGAAGGAGACAAATAAAAAATAATACAACCGAAGATCACAGAATCCTAGACAGCAACACAAGAGTTAGAGAACGAAAGGGAAAGATGAATAAAGAGGAAGGTAGAGCGGCAGGGGACTGGGCACCATGGTTTCAGGGTACATCTAAGTCAACTGGCATAATAAAATATATTAAGAAAACATTGGCATCCCACTTTGAAGAGTGGCATCTGGGATCTTAAACACTAGCAAGCGGCCATCTAAGATGCATCAATTGGTCTCAACCCACCCGGATCAAAGGAGAATGAAGAACACCAAGGACACAAGGCAATTACGAGCCCAAGAGACAGAAAGGGTTACATGAACCACAGGCTACATCATCCTGAGACTAGAAGAACTAGATGGTGCCTGGCTGTAACCGATGACTGCCCTGACAGGGAATACAACAGAGAACCCTTGAGGGAGCAGGAGAGCAGTGGGATGCAGACCCCAAATTCTCATAAAAAGACCAGACTTAATGGTCTGACTGAGACTGGAAGGCTCCCAGTGGTCATGGCCCCCAGACCTTCTGTTGGCCCAGGACAGGAACCATTCCCGAAGCCAACTCTTCAGACATGGATTGGACTGGACAGTGGGTTGGGGAAGGATGCTGGTGAGGAGTGAGCTTCTTAGATCAGGTGGACACTTGAGACTACGTTGGTATCTCCTGCCTGGGGGAGAGATGAGAGGGTGGAGGGGATTAGAAGCTGGCAAAATGGACACAAAAAAAAGAGAGTGGAGGGAGAGAGCAGGCTGTCTCATTAGGGGGAGAGTAACTGGGAGTGTATAGCAAGGTGTATATGGGTTTTTGTGTGAGAGACTGACTTGATTTGTAAACTTTCACTTAAAGCACAATAAAGATAATGAAAAAAAAAAAGAGAGAAAGGTAGAGTACACACAGCGGGAAAGCAGAGTTTGGCAGAACATACACACCCAGCTCGGCAGTCCAGCTCAACGTTATCAATGAGAACTTTAGGGGAAGAGAGCCTAAATTAATGGTGAGGAACAGCGTTGGTAGCAACAGAAGGGTGACATGATGTGAAGTACGTAATCAATGTTATTGAACGGTTCATGTAGAAATTGTGAATGGTTGTGTATATTGCTACCACAAATAAATAAATTATTTTCAAAACCTATTGCAACGAACAACTTGCAATAGTTTTTTAATGAATGATTCTCTTGGGGGTAATACATCATACTGGGCAAGAACAGAGTGTCTGGAGTCAGAGGATCATCAAATGTGAGACCTTAAATTTGTCAAATGGGGATAGTAATAAAAACCATCTCATAAGGTCCCCATGAGGATTAAAGGAGTTTAACCAGGTAAAGCACCTAGAAGAGTGGAAATAACTGTTGCCTTATCTTATCTTATCTTACCTGCCCCTTTATGCACATGTGCAAGTGTTTTTCAAGGGTGCAAGTAGAGGCTGGCTGATAAATTAAACATCTGGATCATATAACAGATACATGTTTTTATTTCTCAGAGATGCTGCAAAGTCTCCCACTAACCACTTTTTTTGTTGTACTAATTTAATACTATCACCTGAAACCCCATTGCCGTCGAGTCATTTCCGACTCATAGCGACCCTATACTATGACCAGGAATGTATTACAGAGTTAGTTCGTCATGCGCTAGGCATCATTTTTCTATCATACTTCAATGATTTTTCTGATATGATGGATAAAAAATAGTATTTCATTTTTGTTATAATTTGTATAGCCCTAATTTAAACGACTCGATGGCACTAGTTTTTTTTTTTTTTTTTAATTACTAGTGGGTTGAAGCCACTTCTCATATGCAGTATTTCATTTGTATGTCTTCTTCTGTGAAGTCTGTTCCATAGATTTTGTCATTTTCTACTTTGGTGTTTATCTTTTTCTTATTGATGTATGGCAGTTCTTCAACTATTCTGACTAATAACCTTTTGTTCTACACGCCATCAATATTTTTTTACCAGCCTGACATTTAATTTTTAACCTTGTTTATGGTGGTTTCAGGAATACAGAGATTTTAAATTTCGATTCAGTCAAACTTATTGATGATCTTCCTTTTGACTTTGGTTTTTTGGGGGTCCTATTTGAAAGAAAAACAAATTGTCGATGACTTGGAAACTATATGAAACCAGTCCAGAGAAAATTAGAAGTAGAAAACAGTAAGAAAGGGGGAATGAATTCGAACACACTAATATCCCGTAGAAAGTGAACTAACGTTGATACATCACCAACATACGCCGGGAATTTCAGATATATTAAGTCAACTGCACTGACAGTTGATTGTCTGACACTTCAGGAGGGAACAGAAAATCTAAAAGGAAGACAGCCTCACACTGTAAGATCCTAGTAATTGGGGACATTCCGCTTAGGGGTAAGACTTAAGAACTCCTGAATCATTATTGTACAGTTTAATAATTAGTCTTGATGATAAATCCTGACTTATAAGCTGAACATTCTGAGCAAAATTTACAACACAAAGAGTTGAAAAAAATGTTGGTGCCTCGGCTATTGGAAAAGTAGGATATTCAACAGCTCTTCTTCTCTATGAAGTTAAATGAATGAGGTACTGCTGCTCCTGCATCGTGGTAAAGGGATATTAAAGTTTTTGTACCCACCTAACCCCTTCCTGAGTGTGGTGAACACCAAACCAAAAAAACCCAGTGCCATTAAGTCGATTCCAACTCACCTATAGGACAGAGTAGAACTGCCCCATTGAGTTTCCAAGGAGCACCTGGTGGATTTGAACTGCCGACCCTTTGGTTCGCAGCCATAGCACTTATCCACTACGCCAGCGGGGTTTCGTGGTGAATACCATTGCCGTTTATTCTGTGTCCTTGGTCCCTAGCAATCTAGGACAGGGGTTGCTGAGAAGGCAGAGACTACTGAGATAGTTTTTATTAGTACCTACCCCACTTGACAATATTAAGATCTCAGATTTGAACCCAGATAGTCTGACTACAGAAAATATGTTCTTGCCCATTATGACATATTACTGCTCAAGGGAATCATTCTCTGGTGAAAGGTTGTTTTATTGCAATATATTTTTTAAATGTTTTATTTCTTTTTGGTGGCAATATACACAACCAAACATATATCCATTCACAATTTCTACGTGAACTATTCAATAATATTGGTTACACACTTCACATCATGTCTCCATTCTGTTGCTACCCATATTGTTTCATCACTATTAATTTAGGCTTTCTTCCCCTTAAAGCTCTCACTGTGCTTTAGATTAACTGATGTCAGTTTACACTCGTGTAGATAATTTTTTTAATTTTTATTGTGATTTAAGTGAAAGTTTACAAATCACGTCAATCTCTTGTACAAAAATTTATATACACCTTTTGCTATGTACTCCTAGTTGCTCTCCCCCTAATGAGACAGCACACTCCTCTCTACACTGTATTCCTCGTGTCTATTTATCCAGCTTCTGTCCCCTTCCGCCTTCTCATCTACCCTCCAGACAGGAACTGCCCGCATAGCCTTATATGTCTACTTGAGCCAAGAAGCTCACTCCTCGCTAGTATCATTTTCTATCTTATAGTCCAGTCCAATCTCTGTCTGAAGAGTTGGCTTTGGGAATGGCTCCAGTCTTAGGCTAACAAAATGTCTGGGGACCATGACCTCCACAGTCGTTCTAGTCTCAGTCAGACCATTAAGTCTGGCCTTTTCATGTAGATAATTTTTTGTGAGTTTATATTCAAGGCAAACATTCTTTATTAACTGGGCTAACTGTTGTTTAGTTTAATGCTAGGTTCATGGAATAGTTTGAATTCAAAGATTAAAGATTATTTCCAGGTATTAGTTTTGGGGGTTCCTCCAGCACAATGGATCCAGTAAGTTTGGTTTCCCTTTGAGTTTGAAGTTCTGTTCCACAGTTGTCTCCTTTTGATCAGGATCCATGTATTGGGTCCTTGATCAAAGTGTTCAGTAATGGTAGCAGGGCACCATCCATTTCTTCTACTCTCATGGTAATAGAATAGTTTATGGAGGCAATTAACCTGCAGTCAATTTTCTTCTCCAATTTCTGGATCTCCTTCTTCCTCTTCTGTTCCAGGCAAATACAAACCAATTGTTGGATCTTGGGTTGTCACTCACAAGCTTTTAAACCCCAGTCGCTACTCACCAAACTAGGAGGTAGAACAGAAACTCTAAAAACATTAGTCCAATTAATTGAATGGACCCATAAAGACATGAAGACATGACCTTAAACACTGGAACCAAGAAAACTATTCCCACGAAGTATTTAGTTGTAAGTAGTATCAACAGGTACGGTTTTTTGTTTTTTTGGCTTCTGTTGTAGTTGCAAAATTATATAAAACATTTATTTGTGATTTTGCCCTTTTTTTCCCCATTGTAGAACTTAATGGTAACAGTTACACTAGTCTGGTTGTGTAACCACTGCCTGTAGTGTATGCCAATTTTCCCATCACCACAGACAAAAATTCACTACTTCCCAGAGAGTGCCCCCTCTCCCCGCCCCCCATAACCTCTAGTAACCATTGATCTCTATATAATTAGGGGGCATAGCTTGCAGTACTTGAAGTGAAGTAATCTACTCATCACACAGCAGAAAAGCCCTTCATTTCACGTATACATCTGGTTTGGTCTTGTGGAAATGACAGGAGGTATAGGTATTAGAAGAGGGCAACCAGACTGAAGAAGAGTAGCACACCAACACTTTCCTTGAGCAGTGTTGAAGTTAAATTAAAGTCAAATCTGCAACTCAGTGGTGACTTGAACCGCAGAGAAATGACCCTTAATAGTATGGAAAAAGATGACATGGAAGAAGATGTGTCACACTTTTATGCAACCACAGTGTTCCTATAAAGTTAAGTGTAAATTAAACACATTTTTAAGGATGAAAGTAATTTGCTATTTTTTTTGTAAATTTGTATTGAAGTGTACATGTACTGAAAACTGCTATACAGATTACTAGTGAACAGCTCGATGAAATTCTCAAACTAACAAACGGAACATACCCATGAAACTAGAACCCAGATCATGAAACAGAATAGGACCAGCTTCCCAGAAGGACTCATACGGCCTCCTAGTCACTCCTCTTCACCCCCAAAGGAAATTAACTACTATCATGATACCTGTTATGGATTGAATTGTGTCCCCCAAAAACGTATGTCAACTTAGCTAGGCCATGATTCCCAGTATTGTGTGATTGTCCACTATTCTGTCATCTGATGTGATTTTCTTATGTCTGTGTTGTAAACCTTACCTCTATGACGTTAATGAGGCAGGATTAGAGGAAGCTATGTTAAGGAGGTAGGACTCAATCTACAGGATTAAGTTGTGTATTGAGTCAATCTCTCTTGAGATATAAAGGAGAGAATCCAGCAGAGAGACAGGGGGACCTCATACCACCAAGCAAGAAAAACCAGGAACACACACATCCTTTGAACCTGGGGTCCCTGGGCTGAGAAGCTCCTAGACCAGGGGAAGATTGATGACAAGGACCTTCCCCCAGAGCTGAGAAAGAAAAGCCTTCCCCTGGAGCTGGCATCCTGAATTCAAACTTCTAGCCCTCTAGACTGTGAGAGAATAAATTTCTCTTTGTTAAAGCCATCCACTTGTGGTATTTCTGTTATAGCAACACTAGGTAACTAAGACAACACCTAACACCATAGACTACTTTTCCTGTTTTTGAACCTGATGTAAATGGAAACACACAGTATATTCTTTTTGGCATCTGGCTCTTTTCACTCCACATAATGTTTGTGAAATTCATCCATATTGTTGTGTTTAGCTGTACATTCTTCATTCTCATTATGGTACAGTATTCCACTGTGTGAACATATCACAATTTTACTATTTTATTATCTATTCTTCTATTTCACTAGATCCATTCCACCCTTGATAGGCATTTGAGTAGTTTCCAGTTTGAGGCTATTAGGAATGATCTTGCAATGCATATTCTCATACGAGGCCTTTTGTGGACATAAGAGTGCATTTTTCTTATTTAGAGACATCCCTGAGAGTAAAATTTAGGGATCATACATTGTACATATGCTTAGCTCTGTTAGAAACTGCCAGACTCCTTTCAAAACGCAAAATTTTAGACAAAAGTATTTGCAGAGGAATTTTGATTTATTATGCCCATTTTATTATTTTTTTTTAATTTTTAAATCAAGATAAACTGAGGAAACTGTGGGGGGGCAGTGATGGAGCTCTTTTGTACTTTGTGTTGGTGAGTAAATGACTACATATTTGTCAAAACTTGTAGAACCGTATAACAAAAAAAAAAGTGAATTTTATTTTATGCATCACGGTTTATCAGTTTCCCAGATGAGGGACGTTTGGTTGTTTCCAGTTTTTGACAATTACCATAGCAGTTTTATGCTGTTATAAATATCCGTGTGACGTCATTGTATGGCCGTATGTTTTCATTCCTTTAGCATAAATACCTAAAAGGAGCATATGGCACACGTATGTTTAATTCTGTAAGTAACTGACAAGCTATTTTCCATAATGGCTCCTCCATTGTGCGTTTCCATCAGCGATGTATGAGAAGTTTGCTTGCTTAGCATCTTCATGACCAGTTGGTATTGTCAGGGTTGTTTTGTTTATCATAGTAGGTATATATATGACATTTGCCATTTCAACATTTTTTTCAGGTACAATTCAGTCATCATGCCCACTATCCATATCCAGAATTTTCCAACATCCTTAACAGAAGCTCAGTGCCTCACAAGCAATGACTTTTCTCCACCACCCCCGCCCCCACTCCTAGTAACCACTAATAACATTGATCTCTATACATTTGCCTATTGTAGATATTTCATGTAAGTGAAGTCATACAATATGTGGTCTTATGTGACTGAATTATTTCACCCAGCATAATGTTTTCAAGGATCACTCACGTTGTAGCTTGTATCAGGATTTCATTTCTCTTTACAGCTGAGTAATATTCCATTATATGCATACACCATATTTTATTGAGCCGTTCACCTATTGATGGACATTTAGGCTGTTTCCACCTTTTGACTATTGTGAATAGTGCTGCAGTGAACAGTGGTGTACTGGTATCTGTGTGCATTCCTGCTTTCAATTATTTTGGATATATACTTAAGATATATACGAGCCCTGGTGGCACAGTGGTTAAGAGCTTGGCTGCTAACCAAAAGGCCAACAGTTCAAATCTACCAGCCACTCCTTGGAAACCATATGAAGCAGTTCTACTCTGTCCTATAGGGTTGCAATGAATAGGAATCTATTTGACTGCAAAGGATTTGGTGTTTCAGGTTTTTTGTTTGTTTTGGTTTGGTTTTTGGTATGGTAATTCTATGCTTAACTTTTTAAGGAACTCCAAATTATTTTCCACAGCAAATGAAACATTTCATATTTCTACCAGCAACGGATGAGGTGTCATTTTTCTTTTTTTTTTTAATCACAGCTGTCTTTGTGGGAGGCGAAGTGAAATCTCATTGTGGTTTTGAGGTGTCAGGTTTTTATTTGTTTGAGCCTTGCTAAGAAGTGGTATCTCATTGTGATTTAAATTTACATTTCCCCAATGACTAATGATGTTGGTATCTTTTCATATGTGCTTATTTTCTGTCTATATACCTTCTTTGGTGAAGTGTCTGTTCAAATATTATGGCCATTTTTTAGTGAATTTTTTCTTCTCTTCTTGTTGAATTTGATAGTTCTTTATCAGACATATGATTTGCAGACATTTTCTCCAAGTCTGTGGTTTATCTTTCCATTTTCTTACCAAATATCTTTTGCAGAGCAAAAGTGTTTTATTTTTATGAAATCGAATACATGTTTTCTGCTTTATGGATCATACTTTTGGTGTTTTATCTGACAACTCTTATCTAATCCAAAGTCAAAAAGGTTTTTCTCATGGTTTATTATTTTAAAAAATTGTTTTATATTTTGCATTTAGGTCTATAATCCCTTTTGGATTAACTTCTGTATAAAGTATGACTTTAGGTGAGGTTCTTTTTTTTTTTATATAGGGATATTCAATTGTTCCCACACCATTTGTTAAAAAGACTGTCTTTCGGCATCAAATTGCTTGGTAACATTGTCAAAAATCAATTGGATATTATTTTTTTATGTCTATCTCTCAATTGTCTATTCTGCTCCATTGAACTATGTATCCATCCTCTCTCCAATACTGCACTGTCTTTATTATTGTAACTTTATAGCAAGTCTTGAAAGTGGAGAATATAAACCCCCCAACTTTATTTTTCTTTTTTAAAATAGTTTCAGCTATTCTGGGCTCTTTGCATTTTTATATAAAATCCGAAAATCAGCTTGCCGATACGTGCCAAAAATGTGATAAATATGATGTAATTTATATTGAATTTATATTGTCTTGAACCTGTAAGATCAGTTTTGGAGAATGAACATCTTAAACATATTGCACCTTCCAACTCGTGAACACATTCTCTCTCTCCATTTAATTATGTCTTATCTGATAGCTTCCTCAGTCTTTTAGAGGGTTCAGCATAGAAATCCTGTACAGGTTTTATTAAATTTATGCTTAAAGATTTCATCTTCTTTGGTGCTCTATGAAGTAGCAATTTTTCTTTTTTACTTTCAGTTTCCAGTTGTTTGCTTGTTAGTAAATCAAATTATAATCATTTTCCGTATACTGACTGTGTATCCTGCAACCTTGTTAACATACACTAGTTGTAGGAAAAGAATATAGAGAGGAGAGGGCAAAGAGACCAAAGCTTGGGAAAGGTTCTCATTTGGGGTCAGGAGAAATAGAGCAACCCTGAGAGAGGGAAAGGGAGAATGAAGATGGAGAATAATCAGGAGAAAGTAGTATTATCAGTCCTAGGGTAAAATGACCACAAAGTTACAGTCAAGAAAAAAGAAAGATTTTATTAGGCATTTGTTCCCAGAGGCAAAAGTGGGAAATGAACAAGCATAGTGCCAGAGCTATGTCTGCCCAAGTCCAAAGAATGCTACGGAATCATTAGTATATATTAACATTACAAATGGGTAAAATCATTACAAGTTTCACCTTTTCACGGATTGGCTAAAACCTGCTAAATCAAGTGATTCTACATTTTAAATTGTCTTTCTCAATAACCATTAGTACACATTTCAGTGACAACAGTCAGGAGGGTCTCCATTGGGCCAACAAATCTTACTATTTACTAAATGCTAACAGAAAAATATACGAGTGGAAAATATGTGGGTCTTTTGTGCTCTATTTAATATTTGTCTATGTGAAAGATCTCCTAAAAGATTTTTCAAGATCATTCTAGCTATTGTCTTTATATCTCAGGGCCCAGTTGATGTGTCCTTGCGAGTACAGCTCTAGCTGGGTCACATTCTTTGTACTCAAGGACGGGGACTAATGGCTCCAGTTTTTATCTCTTAAGTCATATCTGGAGCCCTGGTGGCTCAATGGTTAAGAGCTAAGCTGCTAACCAAAAGGTTGGCAGTTCAAATCCATCGGCTGCTCCTTAGAAACTCTCTGGGGCAGTTCTACTCTGTCGCATACAGTCGCTATGAGTCAGAATCGATAGCATGTAACAACAAGAAGTTGTATCTAATACTCCTCTAAAGTTCATTAAACTCTTGAAAAGCTCAGAATCTGTTATACAGTACACACAGTTATTTCATTCCTATTTTTCATAATGACTTTAAATTTTACCTCCTCTCCTTACACCTTTATCCAAAATGCTTGGCTGCCTCTTGAGGCCAGGAAACGAGCCTTACACTCATAGAACAACCACATCTCATTCTCTGACCCACTCCTGCCCCCTATTTCTTTTTCTATGTTTTTTACAGTTTGGGAACAAGCCCGGTTCTGTCATTTATTCTTTGTAAGGCAATATACAAGAGACTGGGGGATACAAAGCAAAGGTGACATTCGAAATATTTAACAATTTGCACAACGCAGACTCTGACCTATCAGAAAAGATAAAGCTGTAGCCCTGGGCTAGGACCCTGGAGACCCTGCTGTGCCAGTTGTGTGAATAAGAGGACATCAGGGTGTCGTAAAGGAAACAGTGAGAAAGCTGGGGCAGTTGGTCTCTTTGGGGGAGATTGGAGCAGTGGCTATTTACCAAATGTTATGGACATATTTCAACATTTCAGTAATGGGCGTATCTGCATGTCAGTAGTCCCAACAACCAAAGAGTGCATACATAGCACTTGCTACCCAGGAAGACAATCTATGAACTCGTGATTGCAATATCACACAGAATATGATGAATGCCAGAAGACAGCACAAAGAAAGTTTTTGGAGACTCAAGGAGGTGGAGATTATTTCTTCTGGGAAGGAGAATAAGAACACTCAGTTGAGTCCAAAGACAGGTGTATTAGGTGAGAAAGCAGAAATAGTGATAGGGAATGGCATAGTTTAAGCTAATTAGGCAGAGGGGAAAATGTTCTGTGCTTAACTGTAACAAAGGAGCTCAGAAAAAGGGTAATGAAATATAAGATGGTGGGTAAAACACAATACAGAAAATGGAATGAACAAATTGTGGGCATGTGAATTAAGCCTTTTGACATGCACAAACACATCACAGAATTTTCAAGCTGGAAAAGACCTTAGCGATCCTACAGGTCAGATAAGCTCTTCAAGTCTCTGTTTTCTCTTCAGGCATTTTAATAAAGCTGAGCCCTGTAAGCACACACAGCAGACTCCCTGTCTTTCCATACCCGGTCAGCTGAGTCCGAATCAGCTCTTCTTCTATGGAGCAACAGTAGCAAAGCTTGGCTGCCTATTGAAAGGCTCTAATGCAAAACACATTATGTAAGCTCTCCCCTCTTTTCTCATCGTGTCAGACAGGACGCAGAGCCATCATGCTGAAGGGTTTTCTCCCTTTCCCTTGCTCCCACTCCTACATTACTTTCTTGTTATTAAGCTTCATTCTCTTCCAAAATAGCACTAGGATTCATTTTCAGTCCATTCTTTTCATCTCTTCTATCTGTCAAGAGAAAAACAGATAAAAAGGCTGCTCTTAGAACAAATAATAAACCTCAGCTTTGAACTCACGTGGTGCTCATCTCTTCCTGATGACTTTGTGCTTGATGCCAGTAATCATATCCTAGCGCCCAGTAATGGAACTGAGGTTCTTATCAAGACTTTGTTTACTTTATCATTCTGATTTTCTAAGGTTTAGCTCTTCTGGACACAGCTTTTAACCTTTTTACAGTGTCTCCACAACATTGTTTTATTTCTTAAATACTATTTCACATCACCAATATGAAATTTAGTACACTGTAACATATTGGGTGATTTCACCTAGCACTTATTACAGACTTACTATGACTCGGTAATTGCATGATTCTTAGGGCACAATTTTCATCTGTTCTGTGGCAACATTATCCTGGCGAGTATTTTTTTTTTTTTTTTTTTTATAATAACTTTTATTAAGCTTCAAGTGAACATTTACAGATCCAATCAGTCTGTCACATATAAGTTTACATACATCTCACTCCCTACTCCCACTTACTCTCCCCGTCTTGAGTCAGCCCTTTCAGTCTCTCCTTTCTTGACAATTTTGCCAGCTTCCCTCTCTCTCTATCCTCCCATCCCCCCTCCAGACAAGAGTTGCCAACACAATCTCAAGTGTCCACCTGATATAATTAGCTCACTCTTCATCAGCGTCTCTCTCCCACCCGCTGACCAGTCCCTTTCATGTCTGATGAGTTGTCTTCAGGGATGGTTCCTGTCCTGTGTCAACAGAAGGTCTGGAGAGCATGACCGCCGGGATTCCTCCAGTCTCAGTCAGACCATCAAGTTTGGTCTTCTTATGAGAATTTGGGGTCTGCATCCCACTGCTCTCCTGCTCCCTCAGGGGTCCTCTGCTGAGCTCCCTGTCAGGGCAGTCATCGATTGTGGCCGGGCACCAACTAGTTCTTCTGGTCTCAGGATGATGTAGGTCTCTGGTTCATGTGGCCCTTTCTGTCTCTTGGGCTCTTAGTTGTCATGTGGGCTTGGTGTTCTTCATTTTCCTTTGCTCCAGGTGGGTTGAGACCAATTGCTGCATCTTAGATGGCTGCTTGTTAGCATTTAAGACCCCAGACGCCACATTTCAAAGTGGGATGCAGAATGATTTCATAATAGAATTATTTTGCCAATTGACTTAGAAGTCCCCGCAAACCATGTTCCCCAGACCCCCGCGCTTGCTCCGCTGAGCTTTGAAGCATTCATTTTATCCCGGAAACTTCTTTGCTTTTGGTCCAGTCCAATTGAGCTGACCTTCCATGTATTGAGTGTTGTCTTTCCCTTCACCTAAAGCAGTTCTTATCTACTGATTAATCAATAAAAAAACCCTCTCCCACCCTCCCTCCCTCCCCCCCTCGTAACCACAAAAGTATGTGTTCTTCTCAGGTTTACTATTTCTCAAGATCTTATAATAGTGGTCTTATACAGTATTTGTCCTTTTGCCTCTGACTCATTTCGCTCAGCATAATGCCTTCCAGGTTCCTCCATGTTATGAAATGTTTCTGAGATTCGTCACTGTTCTTTATCGATGCGTAGTATTCCATTGTGTGAATATACCACAATTTATTTACCCATTCATCCGTTGATGGACACCTTGGTTGCTTCCAACTTTTTGCTATTGTAAACAGAGCTGCAATAAACATGGGTGTGCATATATCTGTTTGTGTGAAGGCTCTTGTTTCTCTAGGGTGTATTCCGAGGAGTGGGATTTCTGGGTTGTATGGTAGTTCTATTTCTAACTGTTTAAGATAACGCCAGATAGATTTCCAAAGTGGTTGTACCATTTTACATTCCCACCAGCAGTGTATGAGAGTTCCAATCTCTCCGCAGCCTCTCCAACATTTATTATTTTGTGTTTTTTGGATTAATGCCAGCCTTGCTGGTGTGAGATGGAATCTCATCGTAGTTTTAATTTGCATTTCTCTAATGGCTAATGATCGAGAGCATTTTCTCATGTATCTGTTGGCTGCCTGAATATCTTCTTTAGAGAAATGTGTGTTCATATCCTTTGCCCACTTCTTGATTGGGTTGTTTGTCTTTTTGTGGTTGAGTTTTGACAGAATCATGTAGATTTTAGAGATCAGGCGCTGGTCGGAGATGTCATAGCTGAAAATTCTTTCCCAATCTGTAGGTGGTCTTTTTACTCTTTTGGTGAAGTCTTTAGATGAGCATAGGTGTTTGATTTTTAGGAGCTCCCAGTTATCGGGTTTCTCTTCATCATTTTTGGTAATGTTTTGTATTCTGTTTATACCTTGTATTAGGGCTCCTAGGGTTCTCCCAATTTTTTCTTCCATGATCTTTATCGTTTTAGTCTTTATGTTTAGGTCTTTGATCCACTTGGAGTTAGTTTTTGTGCATGGTGTGAGGTATGGGTCCTGTTTCATTTTTTTGCAAATGGATATCCAGTTATGCCAACACCATTTGTTAAAAAGGCTGTCTTTTCCCCAGTTAATTGACACTGGTCCTTTGTCAAATATCAGCTGCTCATACGTGGATGGATCTATGTCTGGGTTCTCAATTCTGTTCCATTGGTCTATGTGTCTGTTGTTGTACCAATACCAGGCTGTTTTGACTACTGTGGCTGTATAATAGGTTCTGAAGTCAGGTAAGGTGAGGCCTCCCACTTTCTTCTTCTTTTTCAGTAGTGCTTTGCTTATCCGGGGCTTCTTTCCCTTCCATATGAAATTGGTGATTTGTTTCTCTATCCCCTTAAAATATGACATTGGAATTTGGATCGGAAGTGCGTTAAATGTATAGATGGCTTTTGGTAGAATAGACATTTTTACTATGTTAAGTCTTCCTATCCATGAGCAAGGTATGTTTTTCCACTTAAGTATGTCCTTTTGAATTTCTTGTAGTAGAGCTTTGTAGTTTTCTTTGTATAGGTCTTTTACATCCTTGGTAAGATTTATTCCTAAGTATCTTATCTTCTTGGGGGCTACCGTGAATGGTATTGATTTGGTTATTTCCTCTTCGGTGTTCTTTTTGTTGATGTAGAGGAATCCAAGTGATTTTTGTATGTTTATTTTATAACCTGAGACTCTGCCAAACTCTTCTATTAGTTTCAGTAGTTTTCTGGAGGATTCCTTAGGGTTTTCTGTGTATATAATCATGTCATCTGCAAATAGTGATAACTTTACTTCTTCCTTGCCAATCCGGATACCTTTTATTTCTTTGTCTAGCCTGATTGCCCTGGCTAAGACTTCCAACACGATGTTGAATAAGAGCGGTGATAAAGGGCATCCTTGTCTGGTTCCCGTTCTCAAGGGAAATGCTTTCAGGTTCTCTCCATTTAGAGTGATATTGGCTGTTGGCTTTGCATAGATGCCCTTTATTATGTTGAGGAATTTTCCTTCAATTCCTATTTTGGTAAGAGTTTTTATCATAAATGGGTGTTGGACTTTGTCAAATGCCTTTTCTGCATCAATTGATAAGATCATGTGGTTTTTGTCTTTTGTTTTATTTATGTGATGGATTACATTAATGGTTTTTCTGATATTAAACCAGCCTTGCGTACCTGGTATAAATCCCACTTGATCAGGGTGAATTATTTTTTTGATGTGTTGTTGGATTCTATTGGCTAGAATTTTGTTGAGGATTTTTGCATCAATGTTCATGAGGGATATAGGTCTATAATTTTCTTTTTTTGTAATGTCTTTACCTGGTTTTGGTATCAGGGAGATGGTGGCTTCATAGAATGAGTTGGGTAGTATTCCGTCATTTTCTATGCTTTGGAATACCTTTAGTAGTAGTGGTGTTAACTCTTCTCTGAAAATTTGGTAGAACTCTGCAGTGAAGCCGTCCGGGCCAGGACTTTTTTTTGTTGGGAGTTTTTTGATTACCGTTTCAATCTCTTTTTTTGTTATGGGTCTATTTAGTTGTTCTGCTTCTGAATGTGTTAGTTTAGGTAGGTAGTGTTTTTCAAGGAATTCATCCATTTCTTCTAGGTTTTCAAATTTGTTAGAGTACAATTTTTCATAATAATCTGAAATGATTCTTTTAATTTCATTTGGTTCTGTTGTGATGTGGTCCTTCTCATTTCTTATTCGGGTTATTTGTTTCCTTTCCTGTATTTCTTTAGTCAGTCTAGCCAATGGTTTATCAATTTTGTTAATTTTTTCAAAGAACCAGCTTTTGGCTTTGTTAATTCTTTCAATTGTTTTTCTGTTCTCTAATTCATTTAGTTCAGCTCTAATTTTTATTATTTGTTTTCTTCTGGTGCCTGATGGATTCTTTTGTTGCTCACTTTCTATTTGTTCAAGTTGTAGGGACAGTTCTCTGATTTTGGCTCTTTCTTCTTTTTGTATGTGTGCATTTATTGATATAAATTGACCTCTGAGCACTGCTTTTGCTGTGTCCCAGAGGTTTTGATAGGAAGTATTTTCATTCTCGTTGCTTTCTATGAATTTCCTTATTCCCTCCTTGATGTCTTCTATAACCCAGTCTTTTTTCAGGAGGGTATTGTTCATTTTCCAAGTATTTGATTTCTTTTCCCTCGTTCTTCTGTTATTGATCTCTAGTTTTATTGCCTTGTGGTCTGAGAAGATGCTTTGTAATATTTCGATGTTTTGGACTCTGCAAAGGTTTGTTTTATGACCTAATATGTGGTCTATTCTAGAGAATGTTCCATGTGCGCTAGAAAAAAAAGTATATTTTGCAGCAGTTGGGTGGAGAGTTCTGTATAAGTCAATGAGGTCAAGTTGGTTGATTGTTGTAATTAGATCTTCCGTGTCTCTGTTGAGCTTCTTACTGGATGTCCTGTCCTTCTCCGAAAGGGGTGTGTTGAAGTCTCCTACTATAATTGTGGAGGTATCTATCTCGCTTTTCAGTTCTGTTAAAATTTGATTTATATATCTTGCAGCCCTGTCATTGGGTGCGTAAATATTTAATATGGTTATGTCTTCCTGATCAATTGTCCCTTTTATCATTATATAGTGTCCTTCTTTATCCTTTGTGGTGGATTTAAGTCTAAAGTCTATTTTGTCAGAAATTAATATTGCTACTCCTCTTCTTTTTTGCTTATTGTTTGCTTGATATACTTTTTTCCATCCTTTGAGTTTTAGTTTGTTTGTGTCTCTAAGTCTAAGGTGTGTCTCTTGTAGGCAGCATATAGATGGATCGTGTTTCTTTATCCAGTCTGTGACTCTCTGTCTCTTTATTGGTGCATTTAGTCCATTTACATTCAGGGTAATTATAGATAAATAAGTTTTTAGTGCTGTCATTTTGATGCCTTTTTATGTGTGTTGTTGACAATTTCATTTTTCCACATACTTTTTTGTGCTGAGGCGTTTTTCTTAGTAAATTGTGAGATCCTCACTTTCATAGTGTTTGACTTTATGTTAGTTGAGTCGTTACGTTTTTCTTGGTTTTTGTCTTGAGTTATAGAGTTGTTATACCTTTTTGTGGTTACCTCATTATATACCCCTATTTTTCTAAGTAAAAACCTAACTTGTATTGTTCTATATCGCCTTGTATCACTCTCCATATGGAAGTTCAATGCCTCCTGTATTTAGTCCCTCTTTTTGATTATTGTGATCTTTTACCTATTGACTTCCATGATTCCCTGTTATGTGTATTTTTTTTTTAATTAATCTTAATTTGTTTGTTTTTGTGATTTCCCTATTTGAGTTGATATCAGGACGTTCTGTTTTGTGACCTTGTGTTGTGCTGATATCTGATATTATTGGTTCTCTGACCAAACAATATCCTTTAGTATTTCTTGTAGCTTTGGTTTGGTTTTTGCAAATTCTCTAAACTTGTGTTTGTCTGTAAATATCTTAATTTCGCCTTCATATTTCAGAGAGAGTTTTGCTGGATATATGATCCTTGGTTGGCAGTTTTTCTCCTTCAGTGTTCTGTATATGTCGTCCCATTCCCTTCTTGCCTGCATGGTTTCTGCTGAGTAGTCAGAACATATTCTTATTGATTCTCCCTTGAAGGAAACCTTTCTTTTCTCCCTGGCTGCTTTTAAAATTTTCTGTTTATCTTTGGTTTTGGTGAGTTTGATGATAATATGTCTTGGTGTTTTTCTTTTTGGATCATTCTTAAATGGGGTTCGATGAGCATCTTGGATAGATATCCTTTCGTCTTTCATGATGTCAGGGAAGTTTTCTGTCAGAAGTTCTTCAACTATTTTCTCTGTGTTTTCTGTCCCCCCTCCCTGTTCTGGGACTCCAATCACCCGCAGGTTATCCTTCTTGATAGAGTCCCACATAATTCTTAGGGTTTCTTCATTTTTTTTAATTCTTTTATCTGATTTTTTTTCAGCTATGTTGGTGTTGATTCCCTGGTCCTCCAGATGTCCCAGTCTGCATTCTAATTGCTCGAGTCTGCTCCTCTGACTTCCTAGTGTGTTGTCTAATTCTGTTATTTTATTGTTAATCTTTTGGATTTCTACATGTTGTCTCTCTATGGATTCTTGCAACTTATTAATTTTTCCAGTATGTTCTTGAATAATCTTTTTGAGTTCTTCAACAGTTTTATCAGTGTGTTCCTTGGCTTTTTCTGCAGATATCCTAATTTCATTTGTGATATCATTAAGCATTCTGTAAATTAGTTTTTTATATTCTGTATCTGATAATTCCAAAATTGTATCTTCATTTGGGAAAGATTTTGATTCTTTTGTTTGGGGAGTTGGAGAAGCTGTCACGGTCTGCTTCTTTAAGTGGTTTGATATGGATTGTTGTCTCCGAGCCATCACTGGGAAACTAGTTTTTCCAGAAAATCCGCTAAAAAAAAACTGCAGTCAGATCCCTATCAGAGTTCTCCCTCTGGCTCAGGCTATTCAGATGTTAATGAAGCCGCCTGGGGAGGGTGGGGGAGGGAACAGAGAGATAGGAGAGTAGCACCTCAGAATATAGCCAGAGTTGCTTGTCTTGCTTGGAATGACTATTATATCTGAGATTCCCGCGGGCGCGTCGCCTATGTGTGCTGTCTGTGTGGAGATTGCCCCCGGGGGGTCTGGCCCGCTGGAGTCACGGTCAGATCCTCCGCTTCCAGCCCCACGCCCAGCGTCAAGGCTCCCCTACTGGGACGGTGCACTCTCGACTCCAAAATCAGTCGCTGCCTCCCGGGGACTTCTCGTCCCTCCAGCCGCGTGGCCGTGCCGCCCCCGTGAACCAGGTGGGCCCCCTCCCGGGGTTAGTTCAGATTGGTGGAGTAGCTCCCCGTGCTTGTGCCGCGACCGAGTGTCCCGGCTGGAACGCTGTTCTCCCCGCTCCAATACCAGTCGCTGCCTCCCGGGGACTTCTCCTACCGGCTGCGTCCCACGCCGCCCGCGCGACCCGGATGGTCACCTTCCCGGGGTTAGTTCAGGGGGTGGAGCAACTCTCCGTGTTTATGGCGTACCTGCGTGCAGTCCAAATCCCTGTGGGACGGTTCCCCGGCTCGGATGCTGCTCTTTCTGCTCCAAGATCAGTCACTGCCTCCCGGGGACTTCTCCTAACGGCTGCGTCCCACGCCGCCCGTGGAACCGGCTAGTCCCCCTCCCGGGGTTAGTTCAGGGGGGTGGAGCAGGTCTCTGTGCTTGTGCCGTACCTGACTGGTATGCTGGCTCCAGGCTCTGGAAACAATCGCTGCTTCCCCGTATTAGTTCGTTCTCCGTCTCTAAATCTGTGTTTGTTGTTCAGGGTTCGTAGATTGTTATGTATGTGATCGATTCACTTGTTTTTCCGTGTCTTTGTTGTAAGAGGGATCCGAGGTAGCGTCTGCCTAGTCCGCCATCTTGGCTCCGCCTCTGGCAAGTATTTTTATCTCTCATTTTTTATCCCTGTTCAGTACTTCATATTCTTCTTTTTGTATCTTTGTTGGTTCTTTCTGAGGATCAGGAAGAGTCCAGAAAAGCAAGAATTTTATTCATAAGCCAACATTATGTGTTCGTGTTCTTTAAACCCCTGCTTATCCTTCTGGAAAGGATGAGGCAGTAGTGAGATTGCTCAAAATGAGCCCTTTGCTACGTAGATGATGGTAAAATGTCTTACCTGTGTGTTTTATTAATTACCTCTGCCTCATCTGCTTCTTCGTTCCAAACTGTGTCTCTGAAAGCTCATCTCATCAGCTCATGCACTTTGTTTCCATGATTGCGAACATGAGAATTAGGTTTTATGCCGCAGAGTGTGGGCTTCGCCTTAGAGAAGTGTAGTTTGAAGACACTTTCAGAGATCTGCAACCCTGAATATCCTCCCTTTATTCTTCCTCCTGTGATCATGTGATCCTTCCACCACTTTGTTTTTCAGAGTTTCAGCTACCTCCTAGTTTCCTTGAAGAAGAAATTGTATTCCTGCATTTCCTTTTTGCTTCTAAGTGATTTTAGAGGGAAGAAATGGAAAAGACTGACTTGATGCCGTATCTTTAAAATTTAAAAGATCCTACTCATTTTCTGAAGATCTGGTATTGAGAAAGTTAAAAAAAAAATCTAAAAACTTGAGTACCTTTTAAATTAATCGTGTGTTTGCTGATTTGCACAGGTATGAGGCATATCAGTAGCGGAACCCCTCAAGTTTTGGAAATCTGCCTGGCCGGCAAGATGGAAGCCATTCCGCTTTAATTAGTATCTCCCAAGAATCCCACTCTTATGCCTAAATTTTATTGTTTTTGCTGAGAAGGGATAAATATTAGCACCTTCATTTTTAGCCTTACAGAAGCTAGAATGTAGAATGTTTGGACCAAATGCTCTAAATCACACACAAGAGCAGATTCCTACTGCATGCTTACTGTGTTTTGTTGCCTTCATACATTATTTAATATAATTCTCCAAAGAGCCTTTCCATATAGAGATTGTTTTTTCTCAGTTTTACAGATGAATAAACTGAGGCTTAAAAAAGAAAAGTGATTTTTGCCATGGTCCTTTAGGCAGTAAGTAGCTTCTTGGTGGTTCAGATATGCAGGTTAACCACATCTATTCCCTCCAAGTTCTTAAACCAGGGAGAACAGATAGTGGACACAGACGGAGATTTTCATCAGTTATACTGTGCTGGAGGACACGCCTTAGTCCTCCTCATTCTCTGATCTAGACCCTGGGACTTCGTGGGAGAAAGCTAAGCCTCCAGACCCAAATCTGAGCAAGTTTATCCAGCCATCTACAGGGAGACCTGGAGTTGCATCATCGTATCCCATTTGAGAGCAGGCTAGAGAGAGATGGAAAGTGGCACCCTCAACACTGTGCCCAGGGCATGTTTACGACACGGGAGCAGGAAGCGAGAGCTTTAGCAGGCAAATATCAGAGGTAAAGAAAATAAGCAAGAGCTGGGCCTACGCACAATTAATGAATGACCTTCACCCCAGCTCCAGCTCATATGGATGGGGGATGGATAGAAGGATTTGTGATGCTTCCCTTTTACTGTGCTTTCCTGGAGAAATGAAAGTCTTCTTCCCATGCAGAAACAAGTGGAATGCTTATTAAGTGTCTCAACAACAGTGTAAGAAAGACCTCCTGTTTCCAAAGACAGTGAGCACTCTACTGCTTTCTAGCTGCCACCCACACCCAGTCGGTAACCAGTTGTCATCCAGTTCATTTGGACTCATGGCGACCCCATGGAGTCCCTGGGTGGTGCAAATAGTTAAGCACTCAACTGCTAACAAAAAGCTTGGGGGTTCAAGTCTACCTGAGGTGCCTCAGTAGAAATGCCAGATGACATACTTTTAAAAAAATCAGCCACCGAAAACTCTGTGGAGCACAGGTCTACTCTAACATACATGGGGCCACCACCTAGTCAGTAGAGGAGAGGAAACTGGAGCATTTGCCTTTAATTTCTGGTATTTTGCCACTAATTAAAAATGGATGTCTGGAGGACAGGAGTTTTCACTCTCAGGGGGAGTTTGATTAGGTCTGATATTCAATTTCCAACCACTCACATCAGCACCCTCATTATGGCATAGATATCAGCACTCACTCACGGCATTTATTCCCTTTGGTATTTAAGCCGGGGACTCACACTCTGTCTCTTCCTTAGGAGGTCAACAAATGATTTTTTTTCTTTCTTTCCATCTCTAGAACACTGCAACTGGGTCCTTCCTCTCCCCCCTTCTTGCTCCTTTTTTTTAACCATCTCCTTTTTAGCCTGCCCAATTTGATTTCCTTTTCTTTCTTGTCTCTAGCTTATTAATTGTTTTCCTCCAAGTATATTTCCTATTCACGCTATTGAATTATTGTCTGTGATCACTTCAGATAAAGTTCAGCTTTCTCGCTTAATAAACCATGTGTAGAGTGCAATCTATTTACAAAGGCCTTTTCATTAGGCCGTCCTTTGCCCTTCCCAATCACTCTAGCAAGTGATTGGGTCAGTTTAAATCTTCCTCTCCTTGGCCCCTCTTTCTGCTTCTTGCACAAAACAAACGGGCCAGATCTCTTTTTATTTTTTTTTTCTGGTTCGCTGTCATCTGTCTGTCTCTCCATACCTTGCAATGCCACTTCTTCAGCTTTTCAAAGAGATCTGCATAGACATCTGCTCTGGGGTCAATTGCGTGGAACTGTAATTTCCCCAAGACTCACCACCCTCTGGGTATCTATGTGGGAGCACTAATATTAATGCCTAATTTTTTTGGCTCATTTCCCCGCACTGCCAATGCATGAAACCCAGCTCCCTGCAAATTCCCTCCTAAGGGCATTTACAATCTCCAGAACCCTGTGTGACACATGCTGCCCTTCCATGGAATCAGTGCCACTCTGCTGGCCACAGCTATTTCCTCCTGCTGCCCCACTGGGTCCATCTTTCTCTGCCACTGCTCTTTATACCACACACTCACACCAGTTGCCGTCAGTCAGTTACAACTCAGGGCAACCCCACGTGTGTCAAAGTAGAACTGTGAGTCATAAGTTTTCAGTGGCTGATTTTTCAGAAATAGATTACCAGGCCTTTCTTTTAAGACACGTCTGGATGGATTCTAACTTACAACCTTTCCGTTAGTAGCCGATAGCTTAACCGTTTACACCACCCAGGGCACAGCAGTTCCCTGCAAGTGGCTGCTGCTGCTCACTGGGTGCAGAGGGCACGGCCACAACATTGCGTGCCTCCTCCACAGGACAAATTCCTTCTTGCTGGTCCCCTGGGCTCATTTGGTGGCACCTCTGAAGGCCTCAGAAGTCATATCTGCCCTGTGGTGTGTGGGAGGGTGACAGAGAAAGACTCTTCCTCTTTGCTTTGTGTTCACGTAAAGGAGGCCCAAGGGGATGTTGCTGGGGTACCGGTGTGATTAGGAAAGCAGAGGAGCAGCTTTTTCATTCCACTGTTTCTCCCTGTGGCACAGAACTGCATCTGACACCAAGTGTTGTCAACAGCCTCCACAGGTCACTGAGAATTCCTATGTACCTCTGAAAGCTAGGGTGGTTTGCTCCTGTGTTGGGCATGCCTTCCTTTCCCCAGAGACTTCACAGGCCCCACACCACCTGTCAGTTTGTCATACTGTGGTGGCTTTCATGTTGCTATGATGCTAGAAGCTATGCCACCAGTATTTCAAATACCATCAGAGTCATCCATGGTGGACAGGTTTCAGTAGAGCTTCCAGACTAAGGCAGACTAGGAACAAAGGTCTGACAACCTGCTTCCGAAAATTAGCCAGTTAAAACCCTATAGAGCACAACAGAGCATCATCTGACAGTGTTGGAAAATGAGCCCCCTATGTTGGGGACGGCACTGGGTTTTTTTTACGTTGGGAGACACTCGAAATACACAGTGGCCACAACAATGGACTGGAGCATAACAACAACTGCGAAGATGGCTCAGGACTGGGCAACTCCATTCTGTTTTACATGGTGTCACCATTAGTTGGAGCTGACTCAATGGCAACTAACAACGGTAGCCACCACCACCAGCCCCTACCAAAAGCCTTACATGGCACCACTCCAGTAGTTCAGCACACACACCCAGACACACAGTGGACCCAGTCTAAACTTCAGATGAATCCCTGAGAAGGGGGTTACAGAGATGATGGTCAGTGCAGTGTTGAAGACCTTGGGCTCTGCAGCAAGACTTGATGAGTGCATCTTCCAACCAACTCTAACTTCTTAGCTGTGTGACTTTGGGCAACCTGCTTAACTTCCCTGTGCCTTCATTCCCTTATCTCTAACATTAATGTAACAGTAATGGTAAATATCTCAAAGGGTTAGTGTGAGGACTAATTAAGCTAATACATGTAAATCACGTAAAACAGAATAGACTATATATCCAATAATGTTCCTGTTACTGTTTATTTCTGTTACTCCTATACTGCATTTATTAGTTATTTAAGTGCCGTGGGGGGAGAAGCAGAGACTTATGCTGCGAAGTCCCAATACTAGATACTTAGGAAATATGTGTGGAACAAATATGTTATTACTATAACATTTATTTACCACATTAATGTGTATTCGGTTCTTTTATAATTAGTTTCATTTAATGCACAAGAGGTAGTACAGGGTCTATACGTCTTGACTCTCCTTTCCCTGTTCACGTATCAGCCTGCATATTTGTGTAGCTGTTTATATTACATTCAATCCTTTGACAGATGGTGTGATCTGTCACTTTTACGGTGCTTCCTAGCAGCAGCTGATGACAGGGATGTTATTGTTTATTGTCACTTACTAGGCTCACAAGCTTGGTACTCAAGAATCCCCCCCCCCCAGGTACTTTAGGTAAAAACAAGATGCAAATCCAAAAGATATACTGATTTCTCATTGCTGTCACCTTTCAGTTTATAGTTAAGAACCTGAGTTTCAAAGAGAGTCCAGTTTGGTTTTCCATAAAACAGATAATACGACTTACCTTGTAGGATTGTTGTCAAGAATAAGTGGAAAGATGTTGGCCAAACACTTTGTATAGTGTTTGTAACATAGTAAATGCTCAGTAAATATAGAAATTATTACTTATGCATTCTTTTTCTCTCTATTTTCTTATGTCCTCTCCAATGCCAGACTGGTACTAACTAAATCCTCGCTTTGGGATGTTAGCCCAGTTCAGGGCTTCTCAACCTCAGCACTCTGACATTTTGGGCAAAATATTTCTTTGTTGTGAGGGGTTGGTCTGTGCAACTGGAGATGTTTCACAGTACCCATGGTCTCTACCTACTAGATGCTACTTGTACCACCACCTACCTCTTATTGTGACAACAAAATAAATGTCTCCAGGTGTTTTCAAATGTCTCCTGGGGAACAAAATAGCCCTAGTTGAGAGCACTGACCTAGCTCATAATGAGTTCCTTTCTCTGAGTCTTTGCCCCAGCAGCCAGATTTGGGCTGCGCGACCTCTGCTTCAATGCCAATTGATTGGATCAAGGTAAGAATCTAACACCAATGTATTAAGTCAAATTTTACCCTTTTGACAAGTTGACTTTAAACAGAGACTTCAAGTCTGGCTGCCTGCCTGCCTGCCTACCTGCCTGCCTGCCTGTCTCCCTGTCTCCTTCCCTCCCTCTCTGCTTCCCTCCCCCTCTGCTTCCCTCCCTCCCTCCCTCCCTCCCTCTCTCCCTTCATCTCTCCCCCCTTCCCTTCCTTCCTTCCTTTCCTTACTCCTTTACTCCTTCCTTTCCTCACTCCTTTACTCCTTCCTTCAGTCCTTTCCTCTTTTCCTTCTTTCTGCCTTTTGTTTTACTATCTCGGACAGGAATGCCTTTCCCATGAAGTCTCCATTTTGTTTTTCTGAATTGAGTCTATTACATGGAGGAAGGTGACCCAAGAAGTGAAAACACAGGAGAGGTCAGTGCAGATTTTAACAGGCATTGAGATGAAACCCATTGGTTAGTTCTTCTGAAAGTTGAACTCTTTCCTATGTTTTCAGCCCACAGAAAATTTCTTTACATAAAACACAAAGCAAAATGTTAAACAAAAATGTTGCAAGAATGTCTCCCTCTTTAAAGGTGTATTATCTGCAAACCACCCTTCCTAACCGGTGAGCCTTGTCTGGTATGTCTGTGGCCAGGCTTGGAGGGAGTTAACTGGGAGAATGTCTCCCAGCTGGGGGGAGAGGGTATAAATGTGTCTGTTCTATCAGCAGAGAGGTCTGGGGTCACCTGGGGATGCTCCTAATGAAGATCCAGACCCAGGAGAGGTGAGAAAGGGCAGGTATCAGGCAAAGCAATGGACTAGGACAATGGGACACAGAGCAGCAGACTCTTGAAAGGACTGCAAATGGATGCAGTCCCAGAATGTCGCCTGGAAGTTCCCCCAGATAACCTGTTCTGTCTCCTATTTGACTGCTCTTTCTATTATGCCACACAGAATATATGGAAAAGCAAAGGTATAAAGTGAGACATTCAGTCACAGGGAGGTTTGGAAATGAATGAAGAGCACACAAATGACAACGAACAGAGGCGATTATTCAGAGCTTGATATAGCAAGGGAGTCTGCCACCTCTGCTTGCATTTGGCAGAGTCTCAAAAGCAGACAGGGCAGTGGGAAAGCTTTATAGTGAAGACAAATGGAAGGCTTATGGTATGCTCTGGATGGAGGACGCTGGGAGTGGGAACCTGGAGGTGGGCTAACTAAAAGCAGGGCATTTTATGTGATTGGTTTGGGGAACATATTGGCTTTCTATGGTTGGTCCTGAGTTTTAGAGAAGCTGGCCATCATTGACAAGCCCTGACCATTCCATGCCGTTGTTGTCGTGGCTGTGGCTTGCCTTCCTCCATGTCGTGTGTGAGGCAGGGTTCCATTGTCGTATATAGTCTAGCCATTTTCTGGGTGCATATTCAGTCTCTCAGAGGAAAAGACAAATATTTTCATAGACTTTCTTCGAATAAATACTAGGAGAAAAAAAGAAAAAGGTCAAGGGTAAAGAAATGAAGAAGCCAAACCCATTGCCACTGAGATGATTCCAACTCCTAACAACCCTATAGGACAGAGTAGAACTGCCCCATAGGGTTTCCAAGGCTGTAATCCTTACGGAAGCAGACTGCTACATCTTTCCCTTGCTGGCTGGTGAGTTTGAACTGTTGACCTTTTGGTTAGCAGCCAAGCACTTAACCACTGGGCTACCAGGGCCAGGGCCCCTTAGACAATGAAGAGAGAAGGGTAATTACAGATAAAGGAATTATTGCATATCACATCAGATAATTGACATTATTCAGGTGGAGAAGAGGGTAAAACAAATAACTGAAAAAATCACATTCACCAGCTTATATCTTTCATGTTCTCTTAATAAAGAACAGGAGAACAGTGTTTTGTTCATTCGTTCATTTGTTTTTCACTTCGCCAGAATGAAAAAAGACTTTTGCTAAGTTGTTCCTGCTTCTTCAGGCTGCCATTTTGATCAAAATACCAAGGGTCTTCACATGCACTGTGAAATATTCTGAAGGCTGAGGAAACCCATAAGTGAATCTAAAAGCACTATAAAATTAAAAAAAAAAAAAGTTGCAAAAGCACAATTAGAAGGATAAGAACGATCTCCCAGCAATGTGTTATATCACCTTCCGGAGCGCTCTGCTTCCTGAGGGTCTGTTGACATTTCATTATCTGCCCTGCAAGGTAAGGTTATAACTCAGCCATTCTAATTCGCACTAACTGAAACTTTAGTGCACAAAATATTTCAGCTTAAGTATACTTCCCTCCCTGACTTTAAAAAAAAAAAAAGGAGCATAAATTGTCTTTTCATTTCTAATTTTTAAATAGAATAGGTTTTAGTTGGTCTGGACCATTTTTGCTTGCAACTCAACTATCAATAATAAATAATGTATGTGAGATGTAATTACAGAAACTAAGAGCCAGAGTTGAAAGTGGACTCATTTGAATGGTTTCTTACCCATAAAATGGTCTCATTTTTAGCAATTTTCTGCTCATGAAAAACCCTTTTTAAAAATCAACTTGTCTTGGAAGCAGAACCTGCAGAGTGGCTTTTTTTATTACAATAGCACTGAGTTTCTAAATGTGGATTGGTATTTCACGAGAAATTTGCCCCTTTTTTTCCTCACCTGCTGATGAAAGGGAATCTATTGCAAATTATGCACATAGAAAGACAGAGCTATTTGCACATGTGAAAATCATAGATGCTATGTAAATGGTGTTTGCTGGGTAGCTATGACTCACAAAGTTTTGAATATTTATAAACATCCATCAAGACCCAACCCTTCTCTCTGTTATAGTTCAGAATCACTGTTCTAGGTCTCTAACTAGCGTGAATACTTCCTTAAACCTTAAATCTCAGTGGACAAGAAAACAATTATAGCTTCATTTCTTCATCTGCCAGCACGTAGCAGCAAATACTGGAAAAATAGCCCTGGCCTCAGGGTCAGGAGGCTCATGTTGTAGACTTGTCCCTACCACATGTGGTCATTGGCATTCTCTAGCCTTTTTGGACTGCAGTTTGCTCACTTGCTAAATGAGGGATCTACATTAGATAACCTCAGAGGGTCCTTTGAGGGCAACAGTCCATGACTGTAAAAAATGTAATTAACTGATATGCCTCTGTTATATAAATGAGCCAAAGAAGGCCTCTGTGAACTGTCCTGAAGTTGTTTACTTCATAGCAAGCTGAGGCCCATTAAAAAAAACTAGTGCCATCGAGTCGTTTCCGACTCTTAGCGACCACAATTCATAGAGGCCCATTAGCTCAAAAAAAATCCATCAGCGCCAAAATCAAATTTGTACACATCCAATTGTTTTTATTAAAAAAAAGTCCCCAAAAGATTTTTGGCCACTATTTAGAGTGTTCCTTTCTTTACATACCCTGCAAAACTGCACCCAACATCTGCTAGCCCTAGATAAGATAAATCCTTGTAGTCACAAGGTTTGAGTCCCGGCCAGAGCACCTAATGCCCAGCCACCACCTGTCTCAGTGGAGGCTCATGTGTCGCTATGATGCTGAACAGGCTTCAGCAGAGCTTCCAGACTAAGATGGAGTAGGAAGAAAGGCCTGGTGATCTGCTTCCAAAAGTCAGCCAACGAAAACCCAACAGATCACAATGGCCTGATCTGCAATTGATCATGACAGATGGCACAGAACTGGGTAGCATTTTATTCCATTGCGCATGGGGTCACAATGAGCTGGGGTTTACCACAAGTTGGGGGTCAATTCAACGGCAGCACACAACAGCAAGGCGCTGCTGCCTTCAGAGCTCTCTGATGCAGAGACTGCCCACCTTGCTGCAGGAGGACATCATCTAGAACATCTAAGCTTCCTTCCCTTCCCCTTTTCCAGGAGATTTTCATGCCCTCATCCCCTTCTGGTGGCTGCCTGTGATGCTTGCTGGAAGACCTCCTTCTGAGAGGGACCAACACTTGCATGCCGCTGACAACGCATCAGCCCCAATAGATAATTTGTTGTGCAATGTGATTATCTTGTGGTCTTATCTTTTTCCTTCATCAGCCCTGAGTTCCCTCAAATGTACTACAAATTCCCCAAATTTTATGTTTTTAAAAGAGTGATAGTACAGCCTCTTTGGAAAACTTGTTACGCATTGTTTAGTTTTGCAGTTTTATCACGACTTCTTCGTGAAGTTGTTACAAAACCATCCATACTCTCTTCAAAATGAGTAAATAGCTAAGATCATTGCTTTCAAGACAAATACTGAGGAGTGGAAAGCAAACAGAAGGGAGGGTGATGAAGCACCTTTGTGTGTAGGGTATTCCTGCTTACATGGCTGATGGAAAATGTCACCGTCATGGCACGTTGGGATGAGAATGGGAGCAAAGAATGATTGGCTTCTTTTCCAACAAGTCATTTCTTTATTTGTCCACTCACCCATTTATACATTCAGTTAACAATTTTTTGGCATACTATAGGGTCACAATGAGTTGGAATCAACTCGACAACAATGGGTTTGGTATTTTTTTGTTTCTTTATGTGACAGTCTTCTAGACATTCAGGACAAATAACACAGGCAAGGCCTCTGTGTGCGGGAAACTTTCTAGTGGTAGACTGGACAATGAACAGGTGAACAAAGGAATGAATAATAAATAATAAAATTTCACAGTGTGATAGCACTATGAAGAAAATAAAGCATGGAACATGATAAATAGGAGGGGGTGCAGGAGCCAAGAAAGGCTACGATTTGCATGGTTAGGTAAGGAGAGGTAGCAAGAAGTAGAAAGGCCCTGAGCAGGAATGTATTTGGGGTTTCCAAGAAAAGCAAAGTGGCTGGAGCCTAGTGGACACAAAGAGGAATTATTTGAAGTTAGTTTGGGGAAAGAGCCAGGGGATACATCACATTGGGCCTTGCAAACAATGGAAAACATCTGGGTATTCTTTTAATTTTCTATAATTTATTCTATTCTCTAACAGCCAAAAAACTGCTTTTGTTCTTTGTAGCATCCAAGACAGTGAGTGGCACCACCAATATAACCAGAATTTATTTCGCCAGATATCTACAGACATAATAAAAACTAACTCGTACTTACAATATGCCAGGCATTTTGCAAATACTTACTGTGCATTCATTTGGTAATTTCTTAGCAGCCTGTATTACCAGACCCTTTTATAATAAGGAAGCTGAAGCTTAGACAGTTTCTACATGACTTGTCAAAGCCCACATAACTAGAAAGTGACAGAGCAAGACTAGTCCATTCCATCTCATGCTATTATTTAAAAAAAAAAAAAAAACCTGTTTCCTTCAAGTCAATTCTGACTCATAGCAACCCTATAGGACAGAGTAGAACTGCCACATAGGGTTTCCAAGTAGTGGCTGGTAGATTCAAGCTGCTGACCTTTTGGATAGCAGCCATAGCTCTTAAGCACTGCGCCACCAGGGATCCATGCTATTATTATTAGCAAATCGAAATTCAATTCCTTTTCACTTACCTGAAATGTGATGTTCAAGGCTTTTCTTGATCGCACTCCCCCTCCAACTTCACTAGTCACTTTATTCAGTTACCATGTATTTTCAGGGCTTTGTGTATAGTGGTTTGTCATTCTCTTCCAACAATTCTTGATCCTGGTCCATGGACCTAGACATCCAAGGATAGGCTTCATGGAAACTATGAATGAGATTACTTTATGCTAAATTATATGTAACTTCATATGTGCATTAGGTAGCTTCATAAAGGGGCCTGAGACTTCCCCCAAAAAGCTAAAAATCATGCAATTCCCTCATCCTCAAATGCTTCTTTTCCTATTACCATCTTTAAAAAAAAAATGATATTATTTATTCTTATACTGACTGATGTCATCTTCTTCTTGAAGACATTCTAGATTGCTCAGGTCAGAATCAAATCACTTCTCTCAACTTCCATCCCAGTTTGGATGATCCTCTAATGAGAACACTTTTCAATTTTCCTATGGTAAGACAAATATTTAAATGCCTGTCTATCCTAATAGACTGAAAGATCCATGACTAAGTGTACAAATGACTTGGAGACATTATTTGACCTCCTCTAACTTCACCAGGAGGAAGGAGAACCAGGATCAACAGCACGGGGCTGACTCCCATGAGGTGGAGGCCAGACAAGCCTCCTCTCTCCGCCATCTTTACTGACTCTAACACCAGCTGTCCCTCCCACAGCACTCTCTGCTTGGTTCGATGATTCATTGCAATGGCCTCACAGAACTCACAGACCATGCTCACAATTATGGGGTTTATTAGGGAAGTAACAGTTGCAATTCAGGCTCAGGAACACTCAGGATACAGTTGTTCCATCAGGACTGCCTTCTCACCAGCTGTGCTCAGAGGCGCGCCTCCCCCTGGCCCTCAGTTTCAGCCCAAAGGTGTTCACCTTTCTCCCTCTGTGGGCCAGGAAGCTCACTGCACCGTCACCTGCTGCCGAGTCTCTGCTGTCGAGTCTCTGCTGCTGGTCTCGCCTTCCTTGTTGGTGGTCGGCTCCTCCCTTGGCTCTGGAATTGGCTGTCTTAAGGCAAAACTGACACATCCCCTTGGTGGGCCACAATTACCTTATCACACAGTCCTGCCTAGTCAACTGGGTGGGAGTTACAAGAGCAGGGCTAGAAAGGCCACACACAAAATTAATTAATTGCACACACTTTAGGGGAAGACCCATATCACATTTATCTTTGCACACTAGTTGTAGTAATACTTCCTAAATAGTAGATACTCAATAAAGCTTGTGTGTTGAACTGAACAGGACTCTGTTCATTTTTACTGGATTTAGCAGATTCTAGAAGATGCCCATCTGGGCTTATACTTCTCACTCGTTTATGGCCTTGACCTTTCATTGACTTTAGTCTTCTGGATGAACTGTACAATAGACTCTGCCTTGCCTGAGTAGCCCTATCCCATACTTACAGGCTCAATTCTCATTCTGGCATGGCACAGGCTCTGCTTTCAACCCCAAATGCAGTCCTACTCCCTAAAGCCATTTGGCCTTTTTCTGCGTGAACTTCAGTTTCAAGCTTACCTCTCAATATTCACTCAGCAAAGTACTTTGGATAGGGTTATTATGTACCAGGGAAACCCTGGTGGCATAGTGGTTAGGAACTATGGCTGCTAACCAAAAGGTCAGTAGTTTGAATCCACCAGGTGCTCCTTGGAAACTCTGTGGGGCAGTTCTACTCTGTCCTGTAGAGTTGCCGTGAGTTGGAATTGACTCAATGGCAATGGGTTTGTTTGTTGGTTGGTTTTTTTTTTTTTTTTTTTAATTACGTACCAGAGCCTGAACTCAATATTGGGGATCAAATGGTGAGCAGAAAAGACACTGACAGGTGACTTTGCCACTACCTCCTATAGTTGGTTTTCAGGACTTATGAGTGTAGACTTGGTCCCTGATGTGGCCTCAAGGCTCTTGTCACACTCTAATTCCACAGTGATTTTATTCACCAGACTCATTGCTGGGCAAAAGAAGACAATTGTGAATGCCAGCTCCTGTTGGCCTCTAAAGGGCCCTAGAGTGCTGTGCTGCTGCTTTCAGAATATGATATTATACACATAATCAACGTTTGATAACCCCACTTTTTTTGTCGGCTGGTATTGCTATTTTCGTTTTGCTGCCGTCCGTGGACTACCTTGTCCTAAAACAGAAGGATTGCACATTAAGATAAGAGATGTTTTCTCTAAATGTGGACTAGTTGTGAAGCAATCATCATAACGAAATGGATTGTGGACGTAATGTGTCTGTGTGCCCTCATTACAGTATACATTGCTCTGATGTCCCTGTATTGAATGCACCACTTGCATGTGTTAAAAGTGATATAAATGACCATTTAGAATCATTATGGTTCTCCCACGACAGCATTAGGGCCTGTTTATTATTAAAAAGGGTACTATCTTTGTATGTTAAATTTTTGAATGGATTTCTTCCTTTTAATATATGTCATAAAGGGATGCTTAATAGAGTACTTTCTTCACTTTTTTTTTCTGTTGTTGCTTCTCGTTTGCTGTATTCATCATTGTATGATGTCTTTGAGATTTCCAATTACACAAAGCTCATTTCTACCTTTCGATGGGTCTGATTAGCTGATGCTATAAAGAGCCTTTGAAAGCTCAGAACTCCCTGAAGCAAAGAAACCTTATTTTGTCTACCACAGAGGATAAAATTAAAAATATCTGGCAACACCCTCAATGTGAAATGAATGACTCATCAGAGTACAGCCCAACCAGTTGCTATCAAGTTATCTCCATCTCATGGTGACCCCATGTGTGTCACAATAGAACTCTGTTCCCTAGGGTTTTCAAAGGCTGATTTTTTCTTCCAAGGTGCCTCTGGGTGAACTCAAATCTCCAGCCTTTCGGTAAGCAGCTGAGCATATAAACTGTCTGCACAACCTAGGGACTCTGGAGAATGACCAGGTCCCCTTTAGCCCTCCCTCCTACCCCCCTTCTATCGAGCTGTACAGGCAAATGTTACCATTTGTCTATTTGTTATGACCATTGGGGTTTCCAGATCTTTAATGCCCTGGGATGTCTGTGGTTCGAAGGTAAACTCTGTGAGTTTACCTACGCAGAAGTATCCTGAGTGTTGCTTGTATTGATGATACGATACCAACCCCATTCATCTGTGAGGGACTTACACTGTTGATACCACTTATGTTTTTCACCCAGGTTTCAAGGATAACTTAAGTATACTTTCTTACTGCATCTCACCCTAATTTTTCTTCTCTGAACTCCTTGTTTCTATTCAATGCCATGCTGTTTAGTTTCAGTTACCATTTCATTATCTCGTGTGTATGCCTTAGCTTATTAGATGTGTTACTTTGAACAATTTGCTTAGTTTTCAGTTTCTGTTTCCTTATATAAGGGGAAAGCCTTCTTTTCTTTGTTCCATAGTCCTACCTTGGTCACCAGAAAAATGAAATTTAGCCTTTTTTCCTCTCTGCCAAAGGGTTCTGGTAGCATCTTCCACACACATAGATCTCCAACTTGCTCTCATCATCAGGAGAGGAGGAGCTGGTTTCCACAACTGGAAAATTCACCTTCATTGGGCATGCTTCACCTTTGGGTAGAGGAACTGTGTTAAAAGTAACTGTTTACCCCCAGACTCTTCTCCTGGACCAGAATTTCTCTGTAAAGTGGGTACTTTGCCTGCAATTCCTACTGCTAAGCTGCAAGCACTCCTGTACAAGGCTATTGCATCAAAAGGGGAGCTATTTTCAGCTTGCACACTTTCAGGAAAGTTTATAAGGCAAGCACGCCCATCTTGAAGCTGGTGGGGTAAGTAGAGTCCACTCCGCAGATGCAGTACTTGCTATAAGCAGGCCAACACTTTAAATTAGGAAGCAAAGAGAAGAAGCCTCACTTGGCCTCACTTCTGAACCAGGCCCTCCCATCTACCTAGAGCAGAGGCCTTGTTCTTTAGGGACAACTTGGCCGAACAATAGAATAAATACTTGAGTTCTCACTTGATAGCCTTGTGTCTATTTTCCCATTGTTTAGAAGCCCAAAAGGGTGGAAATCTGCATCTTAATGCAAGTTACACTCAAGCTCCCCAAACCCAAACAAACTTCAACAAGTTATTGTGACAATTAAATGCAATATCCTACGTGAAACATTTAACACAGCCAACAGGAGTCCCTGGTCGGCACAAATGGCTAAGTGGTCGACTACTAACTGAAAGATTGGCAGTTTGAACCCAATGCAGAGGTGCCTCAAAGAAAGGCCTGGCAAGGCAATCTGCTTCTGAAAGGTCACAGCCTTGAAACTCTAGGAAGCGGAGTTCTATTCTGTACACTCGGGGTCATCATGAGTCAGAACTAACCCTACAGCATCTTTTCTCTCTCTCTCTAATAGGCATTCCTTACATTTTTGTGCATTGTTTTCATCTTCAAAAGGATTTCTATCTGCTTTCCTTTTATGGTGTATTTTATATATATATACACACACACATGAGTTCCTGGGTGGCACAAAGAGTTAAACACTCAACTACTAGGTAAAATTTTGGTGGTTCAAGCCCACCCAGAGGCACCTCCAAAGACAGGCCTGGTGATCTGCTTCTGAAAGATCACAGCCTGGAAAACCTCATAGAACAGTTCTGCTCTGCACTCACGGGGTCACCATGAGTCAGAATCGACTCAAAGGCAGCTAACAATGACAACAAGCTACACAACAATGGTGCTGGGCACATAAAAGGGGTTAATAATTTTTTTTTAACTGACTAGTTGTAAGATGGCTTTTAGGTGCTCATAAAATTTTAAGACTCTTATCTTCCTTAGAAACATAAGGAGATACTCTTTTGCTGTTTATCATAATTAACAATTTTACTTTGAATTTTATGTTGTCTAATGGCATGAGTTCACCTTTGTAAATCTTCTAATTAAAGACATTTTGGAGACATGTTGCTGAAGTTTAATTTCTCTGTCATCCAATATGATAGATTTCAGTCCTAATCAATGCTCCTCATGCTAGTATACATGGCATACGCATAATCATATATATTTTCCTTTTTCATCGTTTAAAAATGTTGTCAGTATGTGAGTAGATGTGGTCCCTTTACAGTAGCTCTGCTTTTAACATCTGTAGACTCATTTTCAACTGTCCAAAATGGTCTTCCAGTGTATTTTTGATCTATGTTTCTGTTTCATTCACTCCTCTCTTCTTTGGGAAAACTTGAATTTTCGGGTGGAATTTTTGTTCTTGCCGTCTACAGCTGTCATATATTTGGTCTTATTGTACACTCTTCTTCATTCTTCCCTCTCCATAATTATTTGTCTTCGAAATAAACCAAACAGGTTTCACAGATGAAGAAACTGAAACTCAGAGGTTACATTTTTGGCCGCAAGTCTTACTTATAGTCTTATTTATAGTAAGCGGAAGTCAATTTGCATTCAATTTGTCAATCTATATATTGTTTGGAAATTTACAGTCCCATAAGGTGCCTATTGACTTAGGACTTTTCCTGAAAGTACAAATTCCCTAAGATGGTGGAAACCCTGGTGGCATAGTGGTTAAGTGCTACAGCTGCTAACCAAGAGGCAGGCAGTTCAGATCTGCCAGGCGCTCCTTGGAAACTCTATGGAGCAGTTCTACTCTGTCCTATAGGGTCGCTATGAGTCAGAATCAACTCGACGGCAGTGGGGTTTGGTTGTAAGAATGCATTGGTCTTGACCTCAATTACTCATTTTCCTCCTCTGTAGTCTCCTGGGGCTCATTAAGAGAATATGTCTTAAAAATCAAAATATATGCTGCCAAAGCCCCATAAATTTTTCTTAGTGGGGTTGTTCATTTATTTAAGTCACCAAACAGTATGTGGGCACCCCTTATTTTCCAGGTGCTCAGCAAGATCCCGGTGATTCACTGGTGAATGACCAAAGTATGATCCTTGCACTCTTCACTGATTATCTATGCCCCTTCTTGAAGCAACCAGTTTAGCAAAGAAAATCAGTACAAAAAAAAAAAAAAGGCAGCAAAATGAAACTAAAAAATGATAAAGTGTAAATTGTCATGGATTACTATGGATGCTGAGGACTGCAGCTCAACTTTCACTCTGCTTGGGAGGGAAAACGCATCAGAAAAGGTGTAAAAAAAAGAAATAAACAATTGTTTTTAACCCGATTCGACTCATGACAACCCCAGGTGGGTCAGAATAGTGCTCCACAGGGCTTTAAATGACTGGAATTTTTTTGCAAGTAGATCACCAGGCCTTTCTTCCCAGATACCTCTGGATGAACTCAAACCTTCAACTTTTTGGTTAGCAGCCAAGCTTGTGAACCATCTGCACTGCTCAGGGAATCTAGAAGAGGTATAGGTGGTAGAATGTAGGATTTGACAGTCCAGCAGAGGGGGAAAAAGCGAGGCAGGGGAAAAGACAGAAAACTACATACAAAGAAAAAAATAGGCAGATTAAAAAACAAGTTGAGTGACCAGGAGCTAAATGAGGCATAACAATGATGAAAGAAGGGGATAATGGGTTGGACGGGAGAGAGGAACCCTTGTTTTTGCCTCCACTGTATCTCTTGCTCCTCCTCTGCAAGGCAGCACTCATTTGTCTTTAGGAAATCATTGCTCTCCTAGTCTTGTGTTTGCAGGGAGGTTGAACCTATGTCCTGTGGGGCACCAGGATAGAAAGCATGCTCCCAGTCTGGAAGACGCATAGCTCAGAGTGGGACATGCAATCCCAAACCAAGCCAGCAAGAGTCATCCCCGGGATTTGTGCTGCAACCATTAAATTACAAGGGTAGATAAAGAGGTATTGCTACAAAATGATAGAAATCTTTATTAAACAAAAATATCAAAATGTGAAGCTATTGTTTCTCAACATGTCCTCCATCTAGGTCTATACACTTCTAAAGGTGGTGTTTCCATCTCTCTAACCTTTCACTGAAGAATTCTGTGCTCTTCGATTTATACCACATCACAGTGGCAGTTTGGGCATCCTCGAGGAACTCAAATTGTGTTCCTTTTAAAGGTTCTTTGAGTTTTAGGGACAAAAAGAAGTATGAAGGTGTAAGATCGGGGCTGTAGGGTGGATGTGGTAAGGTTTTCAATGAAATTCTCATAGGACAGCACTTTTTACCCTCCAAGAATGAGCAGGTGCATTGTCATGATGGGAAAAATTTCCTCCAAAATTGATCTTACAGATTCAATACAATTCCAATACAAATCACATCAGAATTTTTGGTAGGTATTGGCAAGCTGATTTTCAAATTATATATAAAAATGTAAAGAGCCCAGAATAGCCAAAACAATTTTAAAAAAAGAAAAACAAATTTGGAGGACTTAACATTATCCACTTTCAAGACTTTCTATAAAGTTACAATAATAAAGACAGTGTAGTATTGGAGAAAGGATAGACACATAGTTCAATGGAACAGAATAGACAGTTCAGAAATAGACATAAAAAAATAATATCCAATTGATTTTTGACAATAGTACCAAAGCAATTCAATGCAGAAAGGACAGTCTTTTTAACAAATGCTGTGGGAACAATTTAATATGCCTATTAAGAAAAAAGAACCTCACCTAAATTCATACTTTATACAAAAATTAGTCCAAAAGGGATTATAGACATAAATGTAAAATCTAAACTATAATATTTTTTTAATACACCATGAGAAAAACATTTTTGACCTTCGACTAGATAAGAGTTCTTAGATAAAACACCAAAAGTATGATCCATAAAACAGAAAACATGTATTCGATTTCATAAAAATAAAACACTTTCACTCTGCAAAAGACATTTGGTAAAAGAAAGGAAAAATAAGCCACAGACTTGGAAAAAATGTCTGCAAATCATATATCTGATAAAGAACTATCAAAATTTAACAATAAGAAAAGAAAAAATTTTCTGGCCTTTTTCTCACAATGCAGTTTTTGGTTTTCTTAAAACTTCTTCATAATAAGCCGCCATGATCATCCTGTGTACTTCGAGAAAATCTTTCAAGATTTCCCCTTTGGAATTCCAAAAAACAGTAGCCATAAGGGGTTTTACTCTCTTGGTTCATCTTTGAGGTCTTCCCGACCTTCTTAAAACACTTGGCCCATCTAAAAACTGTTGATTTATGTGGGACAGTATTCCCATAAACTTATTGCAAAGTGTCAGTGATTTGGAAAGATGTCCACTTGAGTTTTGTTAAAAATTTGATATTGGCCCTGACCTCAAAATCATTTTTTCCCATGGCACAGAAGTATCCTTTTTTTTTTTTTTTAAGACACCCTAATGAAGTGTATTAAGGCACTCTAAGCAATGTATTACTGAAAGAACTTGTCTGCAGCCAACCACTGATTGCAGAAGCATGTTTAAACATGTTTTGTTTGGAATAAACCCGTGCATATATGAACTGGAACTCTAATAGCAATATTTTTTACTTACCCCCATAGAGTTCTATGTTTTGAACAAAGATTCTATAGAAGAATCCTGATTAAAAAGGTAGGGGGAGTGTAAAAGAATTTTAAATTCTCATGGAATCAAGACTTGCTGGAGCCTTTGAGGTTAGATGGCTTCCGAAACTATTGCCCTGAGGAAATCTTTAAACCTTAAATCAAAACTATTCCCTGAAGTCATCTTTAAACTATAAACTATAATAGTTCAGCTTAATTCATAAGAGTATTTGCTTTGAGTATGGTGCTCTTTTAAATAATTATATGTGATTGAATTAACAAAAGGTTAGATGAGAATCTTAGGGAGCAGTGAGTTTATGTTAATGATGATGAAATACTTTGAAAAAGGTTATCAGGAAAGGTGGCACAACTTGAAGAATATAACCAATGTCACTGAATTGTACCTATAGAAACCATTGAGTTGGTATGTGTTTTGTTGTGTATATTTTCACCAAAAAATTAAAAAAAAAAAAAAAAAAAGAGTTCTAATTTCTCACTAGGAGCCCTGGGGGCGCAGTGGTTAAGTACATGCCTGCTAATCAAAAGGTTAGTGGTTTGAATTCACCAGCGGCTCTGCAGGAGAAGATAGCTGGTGATCTGCTCGCATAAAGATTACAGCCTAGAAAAACCTATGGGGCATTTCTATTCTTTCATGGGGTCAGACTCGACTCAACAGCACACAACAGCAGCATTCTTTCACTGAGGTGTTAAGCTGATAAAGTATAAAGTTAGAGTTGCTGGTGTAACAAATCCCACCCAGTGGAAAGTTGAGTAAATATAAGAAACAGATTACAGGTAGTATTGTTTAAGAACCTGCACTCAGCCATAACTGACCTATTCAGGAATATCTGAGCTTGGCTAGCCTTGATTTGGGTTTTTCTGACATTTTAACACCAAGAATCCTGACTTTATGTGATTTAGGGTAGCTTGTAGGTCGGGGGTTAGAGAGGGAGGATGAGGAAAAAAGACCATGCAATTAGATTTGTTTTGTCTGGAAAGATGCTGCGTTCCTGGAAGTGAAGACTTTCACTGGGCACTTTTGAAGGCTGGTTGAATTTCAGAGCTGTAGGTTATACACATTAAGGTATGTTGAGGAGTAAAGACCCATTCTGGGTAAGGGGATTTGAGGGAGGGGGTACCTTGATCCTAGGTCTAAAATTGGATGGCCCAATCTAAAGCTAAATCCTTTTAACCACAATAGGGTTGGTGAGACACATATTCTACCTCAGTTTGTGACCATTTTTTCTGCGGGCATGAGAAGTAGAAACAGTAAGAATTGGATGGCACCAGAGGTGTCAAATGTTGTTGTTAGATGCCATCTAGTTGGTTCCAACTCATAGTGACCCTATGTACAACTGAACCAAACACCGCCCATTCCCACCCTCACAATTGTTGTTATGCCTAATTGTTGCAGCCACTGTGTCAATCAATCTCATTGAGGGTCTTCCTCTTTTTCACTGACCCTCTTCATTATCAAGCATGATGTCCTTCTCCAGGGACTGATCCCTCCTGACAACCTGCCCAAAGCATGTGAGATGCAGTCTTGCGGTGCTTGCTCCTAAGGAGCATCCTAGTTGTACTTCTTCCAAGACAGATTTGTTCATTCTTCTGGCAGTCCATGGGACATTCAGTATTCTTTGCCAGCACCACAATTCAAAGGCATCAATTCCTTATTCATAATACAGCTTTCACATGCATACGAGGTAATTGAAAATACCAAGGCTTGGGTCAGGCGCATCTTAGCCTTCAAGGCGACATCTTTGCTTTTCAACACTTTAAAGAGGTCCTTTGCATCAGATTTGCCCAGTGCAATGCTTTTTCTTTTGATTTTTCGACTGCTGCTTCCATGGATGTTGATTATGAATCCAAGTAAAATGAAATTCTTGACAACTTCAATCTTTTCTCTATTTATCAAGATATTGCTTATTGGTCCAGTTGTGAGGATTTTTGTTTTCTTTATGTTGAGGTGTAATCTATACCGAAGGCTGTAGTCTTTGATCTTCATCAGTAAGTGCTTCAAGTCCTCTTCACTTTCAGCAAGCAAGGTTGTGTCATCTGCATAACGCAGGTTGTTAATGACTCTTTCTCCAATCCTGATGCCCCATATTTCTTCATATAGAGTCTGGCTTCTCGGATTATTTGCTCAGCATACAGATTGAACAGGCATGGTGAAAGGATACAACCCTGACACACACCTTTCCTGATTTTGAGCCACAAAGTGTCCCGCAGTGTCAAATAGGGCAGGGTATTTGATGGAGGATTTCAAAGGGCTTCACAAATGATTTACCCAGTGCTTACTGTGTCTCAATTTTCATGTCAGACTTCCTTTAGGTTTTGAGGGAATATTTCCACTGAAATATTTGTAGAAGAACTCCATCCACAAAACTAAGGCAGGTATAACAACTACAAATCAGTTCAAGGTAATGTGTCCTCTGAGTGCTTAATAAGTGTTGCATACTGTGCTAAGCACTTTACTTATATTTGTATTTATTCTTAATAACCAAGTTATGATGTATGGTCTAGATATTGCATTCTCTAGATTAAACAAAAACAAAAACCTGAGACCAATAATTAAGTAGGTTGCTTAAGTTTACACAGACAGGCAGAGGTGGAGCAGGGATTCAGACTCAGTTTGTCTGATATCAGTGTTTCATCCAAGGGCAGGATGGGCAGCCAGGGTTTACAGAGACTAAAGTAGGGACAGAAAAACCAGAAACTGAGACTATTTCTCCATGCCATTCATATCAGTTTCGTTTCTCAGATTCCTTCTCTCTTATGAATGATCTGATTTTTTTTTCATCCTCACAAATGTTTTCTATCTCTTGTCTATCTCCCAATTTCACCTTGCTCTTAGTCAAGTATAGCTGAACCAACATTGGTTCCACAAGAGTTTTCATCCAAAACATCTATTACTAGTTGACTTCAATGCTATCCTCCTGGTTCAACTATCTGGAGAAGAAATTAGATTAGCACTCCTGACTACTTTCATCACAGACTGTGGACAGGCAGGAACAGTTCTCCAAGAAGGGGTAGTGATTGTCCAGGTATCCCAGATAAGCTACAATAATTTCCAAACTGTTATCCAAAGCATAGGCTCAGTAGGAAACAGAGAAGGGAGAGAACAGTGAGTTTCCTAGAAGATATTTAGCCTGAACTAGTCCTTGGAAGCTGGGAAGGTCTGATCTGGCAGACACAATGTTGGAGCATTCCAGACAGGAGCATAGCATGGGTATTAGGGAAGAGCGAAGGAGTAGAGTGGGTTCCAGAGTGAGTGAGGAAGCTGTTCTGTTTATGAAGGAGAGCACGAGAAAGTAAAATACAGTATGATTTTCTCCCTTCTTCCAAGGACTTGTCTCTGATAGTTGCTTTCTTTTTGACTCTCAAGAATATGCTGTTTGATGTTCTGGGCTTCACAGAATTTCTTCCCTTTGAGACAGCAGGATGTGGCAGAAAAGGCAAATGGCAGGGGAGTGGGTTTGAGGGCACTGCTCTTCAGAGCAGCAGAACAACCTTAAGCCAGTCACTTTACATCCCTGTGGATCACATTTTGTATCTCTCAAATCCTTGCCTGCTTCACTGGATCATTACAGGGTCTAAATTGAGTTCTTCCTTGCTGAAGCAGAGCCATTCCATTAAATCATTTAAACCATGAATCTCACAAATGTCTTTTCTTAATAATCTCATCTTCCAAGGTTGTATTAAGGCAAACAAGACTGATTAAAAGTCCAAATTTGAATCATGAGCAAGGCTTCCAGGTTATTCCATATCTCACATTTTCCTTCCATTTAGGCTTCAGTGTAGATATAGACTCCCAGTTTAACCAGTTTCAGATGCTGATGATCAGATCAAAGTTGTTGTCCTCGTTAGTTGCCACCCCGTTTGCTACTGCCTATCCATTTTGGGTTGGGTGGGTTATCCATTTTTAAGAAGCTATGTTCAACATAATTGACTTTGATAAATACATGTAAAATAATCTATCATTTTAGTGCCATTAATTTTGTTAGTTAAGTGATATATTTTGAAAAATAGAATGGCAATTACTTCTAAGGGGATTATTTTTATATCCCTATCTTCTCTCTATCTCCCAATTTCACCTTGCTCTTAGTCAAGTATAGCTGAACCAACATTGGTTCCACAAGAGTTTTCATCCAAAACATCTATTACTAGTTGACTTCAATGCTATCCTCCTGGTTCAACTATCTGGAGAAGAAATTAGATTAGCACTCCTGACTACTTTCATCACAGACTGTGGACAGGCAGGAACAGTTCTCCAAGAAGGGGTAGTGATTGTCCAGGTATCCCAGATAAGCTACAATAATTTCCAAACTGTTATCCAAAGCATAGGCTCAGTAGGAAACAGAGAAGGGAGAGAACAGTGAGTTTCCTAGAAGATATTTAGCCTGAACTAGTCCTTGGAAGCTGGGAAGGTCTGATCTGGCAGACACAATGTTGGAGCATTCCAGACAGGAGCATAGCATGGGTATTAGGGAAGAGCGAAGGAGTAGAGTGGGTTCCAGAGTGAGTGAGGAAGCTGTTCTGTTTATGAAGGAGAGCACGAGAAAGTAAAATACAGTATGATTTTCTCCCTTCTTCCAAGGACTTGTCTCTGATAGTTGCTTTCTTTTTGACTCTCAAGAATATGCTGTTTGATGTTCTGGGCTTCACAGAATTTCTTCCCTTTGAGACAGCAGGATGTGGCAGAAAAGGCAAATGGCAGGGGAGTGGGTTTGAGGGCACTGCTCTTCAGAGCAGCAGAACAACCTTAAGCCAGTCACTTTACATCCCTGTGGATCACATTTTGTATCTCTCAAATCCTTGCCTGCTTCACTGGATCATTACAGGGTCTAAATTGAGTTCTTCCTTGCTGAAGCAGAGCCATTCCATTAAATCATTTAAACCATGAATCTCACAAATGTCTTTTCTTAATAATCTCATCTTCCAAGGTTGTATTAAGGCAAACAAGACTGATTAAAAGTCCAAATTTGAATCATGAGCAAGGCTTCCAGGTTATTCCATATCTCACATTTTCCTTCCATTTAGGCTTCAGTGTAGATATAGACTCCCAGTTTAACCAGTTTCAGATGCTGATGATCAGATCAAAGTTGTTGTCCTCGTTAGTTGCCACCCCGTTTGCTACTGCCTATCCATTTTGGGTTGGGTGGGTTATCCATTTTTAAGAAGCTATGTTCAACATAATTGACTTTGATAAATACATGTAAAATAATCTATCATTTTAGTGCCATTAATTTTGTTAGTTAAGTGATATATTTTGAAAAATAGAATGGCAATTACTTCTAAGGGGATTATTTTTATATCCCTATCTTCTCTCTGATAATGTATTTTTTAAATTTAAATCCACAAGTGGGAAATGACTTAATGGATACCAATTAGAAATTTAAAAGGCATTTACATTCTTCCTTTCAATCTTAAAAGTTTGGAATGTTTTATATGAAAAATAGCGACGTGTATGCTTATATGGCATATATTATACACATACTCCAAGAATTACAAAGAGGAAAAAGCACACTAAATCTGAACTTACCTAAAGTCATCAAATAAAGTTTTTAAAAATATATATGATTGGCTTTTAAGGAAGAAAAAAAATGGTAATTAATGAAAAACAAACATCTATCAGGAAGCTTTTGGACAAGAACAAAAAGCACTCCCATGCCTTTCATTTCTTTTCTTCTAAGACTCTACAGTGAGCTCAAGGTTAAGAATTACAACCTCAGGTTGGCCAAGATTAATAGTCCTAGTTTTCCTATTGCTAATGTAACAAATTAGCATAAGTTCAATGCCTTAAAATACAAATTTATTATCTTATATTTATGGAGGTCAGAAGTCCAAATGGGTCTTAGGGGCAAAATCAAGGCGTTGGCAGAGCTCCATTCCTCCCAGAGGCTCTAGGGACAATTTGTTGCTCACCTTTTCAAGCTTCTAGAGGTTACCTATAGAAGCCCTGGTGGGTGCAGTGGTTAAGCTCTCAGTCACTAACTAAATGGTCGGTGGTTCAAACCCACCAGTCACCTCATGGGAGAAAGACGTGCTAATCTTCTTCTGTATAGATTACAGCCTTGGAAACGCTATGGGGACAGTTCTACTCTGTACTATAGGGCCTATGAGTTGAAATCAACTTGACAGCAATGGGTTTGGTTTTAACAGGTTTAAAGGCTGCCTACATTCTTTGGCCCAGGGCCCTTCCTCCATCTTCAAAGCCAACAGTCTAACAACTTTAAATCTCTCTCGTCTCTACCCTCTGCTTGCTTTGTCACATAATCCTCTCTCTGACTCTGACTCTCTTGTCTCCATCTTAGAAGGACCCTTGTGATTAGATTTCGGCCTACCTGAATAATCTCCCTGTCTCAAGATTCTTAATCACATCTGCAAATTTCCTTTTACCATGAAACAAAGCATATTCACAAGTTCTGGGGCTTATGACAGGGACATCTTTTGGGGGCCATTATTCTGCCTACCATAATTACTAATAACAAATAATGCAAATTTGGCATTTGACTTAGCTCAATAATTACTGATGTTGCATATTTTCAAACAAACAAATGAGTTGCCACTGGGTTATGGTCCCCACCTGCAAAGAGTTTACAAGATAGACCAATAAAGGACCAAGAAAAACCCAAAGCAGAATGGATGGGGGTACACTGGCTGCTCCAACATGAGTGGGGCAGGCTCCTGGCAGGAATGCATCAGAGGGAGTTCAAGATTGTGGTCGGTGGTTAGATTAAATGACCTTTCAAGCCCATTCCAACTCTTATATTTCCATGATTCCTGGTGTTGAATAGATTCTCAGCCACAATTTGGATTTAAGAGCTGTACACTGTCATTTTTCTAAAAGACTTGCGGAAGTTTATAAATTAGAGCACAGAGCAAGGTAAGACATTTGAGAATGAAGTAGAAGAGTCCATCTGACAGAAGTGAGATTTTAAGCTTCAGAACTGAGTACGTTTTGAAACTCTTGGGCTGTAAATGTGTCTTTAGGTTATTATGGCAAAAGCAACAAACAACAACAACATAGAGTTAAGCAGTTCTTGGGAGGGAGAATAAGAAGAATGTAAGCAAGAATTTACTGTCCAGATTCTTGAATAAAGCATATCCAGTGTCATAATGTCAAACAGCTTCAGCTGTAGTTTTTAAAAAGGCACAGACATTTTCAGTAACAATGGTTGAAAGCCTCCAAAAAAATTCACCTACTCAGAATATTTTATTCTTTAGATTCCTTTTTTTCAAAGAAATTCCTTGTAGAGAGCTTTTACTGCACTTAAAGTGTTCCAGGGATTATTCTCTCTTAAATTATTTCTTTGGGCTACTCATTCCTTTGCACTAATACCTTAGTACCATTTTGCGCAGGTTCAAATTATTATGACCTTAGGGGAAAAGTCCAATTTTTCAGTCATTTGCAAGGCTCTGATTTACTACTATGGTTTCCAAGTAATTGGAAGCATTGGCATGCGGGGATCTGATTAGTCCCGTCTGCTCAGAAGGAAACCTGGATGGTTTTTTGGAAATGGGGTGCCAAGAAAGTGATCCTGGGGCCCTCTGATTCTACTCCCGAGAAACGCAAACAAGCATCCAACCCCACTGGGAATGGCTGGCTTCCTTTACTGCGAATGCTGTCAGCGCTACAGAGAAGCTGCAGACTCTTAAGAGGCTGAAGAACAGCGTGCTGTCCTGGAAGCCTCAGCAGAGGCAATGACTTGTGCTGTGTACCTTTTAGCATTATCATCTATTAAGCTTTTTGACATCAAGGTGGTAATTGCAGAGAAAGTCTCCGTAGAACCATAAATTAGGGTACATGCTTTCTCTATCTGGGATTTTTGTGCTTTATTCACATCAAAAGGCAATTGCTTTTTGTGCACACTTAATCCCACCAGTTTAATGGGGCATGTAAAATATGCCCTGCAATATGCCCTTTATTAATCTTAATCTGGCTGAAAACAAGGGCCACTTAACCATTTGGATTCTTAAAAATAACAGCCTGTCCTTTAGTAACTTAATCTTTATTTAACTTGGCTACACTGAGGAGGTTCTGAGAATTGCATTCTTAGCAGTGCCAGGTCTTCTCAGGGCAGATTTCCCTAAGCCCTGGAGCCACGGAAGAGCTGGATGGAATGGTACTACCTGAACCTTGTTTTGGTAGATGGGGAGGGTCTGTCTTGTCTACCAGGAGTGAGGTCAGGGAAAAACAGGGAAACTAGAGGCTGAGTCAGCTCAAACTGGGTTTGGACGCCAGCCTGCTACTCACTGATTCTGTGGCCTTGCCTAAATTTACCTCTCAGCCTTAGTGTTCATCTGTAGGACAGGATTTTATATACTTTGGGCAGTGAGGACACTGGCACTGGAGCTCTGGTGATGCAGTGGCTAAGAGCTTGGCTGCTAACCAAAAGGTTGGCAGTTCAAATCCACCAGTCACTCCTTGGGAACCCTATGGGGCAGTTCTACTCTATCCTGTAAGGTTGCTATGACTTGGAAACAACTCAGTGGCAACGGATTTGGTTTTGGGTTTGGACAGTGAGGACAGTGACACCTAGTATAGGTAAATTGGCTGTGACATAAGTTCTTAAATGGAGGGAGTGGTAATCATCAGGCAGAAGCTGTAGAAGTAATATTTTTCTTATAATAATGTTAATATAACTACCCTTGATCCAGATAGCAGCATTCTGGGTCAGAGAATCTTAAAGGGTATGATCTAAAGATTTTTAAGGGTAAAAAGCAAAAAAATAATGTCCAAATTGATCATGGTCTCCGGGAACATCTAGCTCAATTGGCATAACATAGTTTGTAAAGAAAATGTTCTACATTCTGCTTTGGTGAGTAGCGTCTGGGGTCTTCAAAGCCTGTGAGCGGCCATCTAAAATGCTCCACTGGTCTCACCCCTCCTGGAGCAAGGGAGAATGAAGAAAACTGAAGATACAAGGGAAAGATTAGTCCAAAGGACTAATGGACCACAACTACACCAACTCCATCAGACTGAGTCCAGTACCACTAGATGGTCCCTGGCTACCACCACTGACTGCTCTGACAGGGATCAAAATTCAGAGTCCTGGACAGAGCTAGAGAAAAATGTAGAACAAAATGCTAACTCACAAAAAAAGATCAGACTTACTGGCCTGACAGAAACTGGAGAAACCCCAAGAGTATGGCCCCTGGACACCCTTTTAGCTCAGTAATGAATCACTCCTGAAGTTCACTCTTCAGCCAAAGATTAGACAGGCCTATAAAACAAAACAAGACTAAAGGTGCACACCACCCCAGGGACAAGGACTAGAAGGCAGAAGGGGACAAGGAACCTGGTAATAGGGAACCCAAGGTCTAGAAGGGAGAGTGTTGACATGTCATGGGGTTGTTAACCAATGTCATAAAAACAATATGTGTACTAACTGTTTAATGAAAAGTTAGTTTGTTCTGTAAACCTTCATCTAAAGTACAATTAAAAAAAAAAAAGCATACTTAATGACATGGGAAAATATGTGTAACATATTCCTTAAATAATAAACAACACTGTAAAACTGCAAATCCTAATTAAAAAATAAATATAGTATATTTACATTATCTATTTTTTCTACATATAGATATATATTGAATGTTAAAATTGTGAGCGCTGGGTGATGGGATTACAGGTGAATTTAATTTTCTTATTGCTTTTTTGAATTTGTCAAATTTTCTGCAATAAAAATATAGTATTTTGTAATAAATAATAATAATAATGCCGGAACATCCCAGACAAAAGCTCAGGAGCATGTTCCAAATGGAAAGACAGAGGTATCAGTCAGAAAAGAGTAAGAACTCTATAGAATGGGTGTAACTCTGAGAACAAAGAGAGGAAGGCCCTGGATGATTAAGGAAAATGCACAGAATGCATTCAAGTTGACTTTTGTAGCTGTCACAGAAAATACCACAACGGATTAACTCCTGAAGTGGTGTCACATATCCAGCACTGCTTCCATCTTAACAAGAGACTCCAGAAAACAGAAGAGACTTTCAAATCCAAACAAATGATACACAAGTGGTGTGATTTTAGGCTTCTTGGCAAGAGTAATAGGAAAATATTTGTGGGATGGGTGCTTTTATGCGGCTCCTCCAGAGCCCTGGTGGCACAGTGATTAAGTGCTCAGCTGCTAACAAAAAGGTCGGCACTTTGAATCCACCAGCCAATCCTTGGAAGCCCTACTCAGCCCCACAGGGTCACTATGAGTCAGAATCGACTTGGCAGCAAAGGATTTGCCAATCACGTAATGTAGGCATCTCTCAATTCTACCTACAAGTGAAGTCCCTTTGCTCCCATGGCTTCTTGATCTTTTTGGTTGGCTCCTTGGTCCTGCATGGTTCTATGTTTATTTAGCGTATTATGCTTTACTTCCTTTTATGATCTCTGGCTCTCGTCATTTAGCTTAATATATTTCAGCTAAGTGTCAATGAAACTAAAATTACAGATATCTTCAGCCTTTGGCCTTAGAACACTTAGTATTTCTCTGTTCTTTGGCTTCCAGCTTATATTCCAATGGTGCTTTAATTTTAAAAGGGGTATCCCACTGGGAGTCCCTCACCCCTCCAAGGGAAGCCTGCTGATGTGGAATCAGAAATGTCACCTTGTATCCAGAGGAGTCAGCAGGGTAGAAGAGCACTTACCTGGATGTCTAATGGCCTGCATTCCAGTTGACATCTACCAGGAAATTGCTCTCAGACATTGAAAAATTCCTTCTCAGTCTCCAGATCTCAGCTCACCCAAATAAAAACACAGGTTGCATAAGGTCTAACTTGAATATTTTAGAATGTATGACATTGTGTCCCATTATTTGGGCCTCTAAGCTACTTGCAGAATGCATGGAAGACGGATGACCCTAATGAGCTCTATAAATCGTATGCTTTCATCTCATATCCCATCCACATCCATATAGAAAGCAGAGATAATCTGCACAGCCAACACATTACTCAAGAGGGTGGTGTGAGTACATAGAGTTGAAGAGAGGCCAGAAGGCAATGTGCGAGAGGTTGTCTGTTTAGCTTCCTTGGGATTTTGTGCCAAACATACCATTACTGAATGGTGATTTTATCTGACATAGCATCATGTAGTCATCAGAGAAGGGATTTAGGTGTGGAAGGCTTATTAGAAAAGATCAAATTTGAGAAAAAGTCTTAGGACCCCTGACTTCCTTTCTCAAGACACCTCCAATTTATCTGAAAAGGGTAGAGTTTTTACTATAACTTAATCCCTTCTCCAAGAGAGTAGAAAAGAGCTCCTAGAAAGGAAAATTAGAAAGAACAGAATAAGAAAGAACCTTCAAGAAGGAGAGAAGTGTTAGACACCCAAGATAAAACTAGGCAAAATATTTTACTAATTAAGTTGAAGGAAAGAGGTGTTACCTTTGTCTGTCAATGAGAGAAGGTGGGAGTACCTGCACTCACGTTGGGTATATCGCTCAGAGTTCTTTCAGTAGAAAGCAACAGAAAGCCAAATTCAAACTCATCAGGCCAAAAATAAAATATATTGGTTTAGGAAACTGAAAATTCTGGGGGAGGATCTCCAGGCATTGTACGTAGCATGAAGGTCCAAGAAGAAGGTAGCATATGTGCAGTTTCTGATTGACACCTCTGTCAATCAGTAGGTGTCACCAGTCACCTACTGTTGCTGTAACAGAAATACCACAAGTAAAAAAAAAAAAAAAATACAAGTAAAAGTAGGTGGCCTTAAAGAACAGAAATTTATTTTCTCACAGTTCTGGGGGCTAAAAGTCCAAATCAGGGTCTCAGCCATGTCAATTTCTCCTTTGTCAGTAACTCTGTGTGTTCCTTGGTTCCTTGGCAATCTTCACATGACATCTATCTTCCTCCATGTTTATGTGTCTCTGTGTCCAGTCTGCTCTTTTTATAACTCAGAAATGATTAGATTTAGAACCTCTCCTACTCATATATGATCTAATTGACATGACAAAGAAGGCTCTACATCCAAAAAGGATCATATTCACGGGTGCAAGGGTTAGAATTTCAACACGTTCTTCAGGGGGACACGATTCAATCCATAATATCCTCCCAGAGTGCTTAGTAGTACCTCATAGAACACAGTCCACAGCTTGGAAAATTGAGTTCTAAGATGCTTGATTCTGAAACTCAGATTTCTCAGCATTTTAATGGTGACTATAAAAAAAAAAGTATTACTTTTTTTATCATTTGGAGAATCTCAGATTAGACACCTAAAAACAAAGATAGGAAAAGAAATGTTCAAAGTTGGGCAAATGCCTGACATAAAAAAAAAATAGGGGTGGACAAAAGTAAATCCATCTTAAGATTCCTAAAGATAAGCTAAATTATGGTTACTTTTTCCACCCATGTAGGAAGTAATTCATTTCAAAGGGTATCTGGACCCTTGAGACTTCATCTGTATATTAATTGTAAAGCTTGTATTTTTGTGCAAGGCTGCTTAGTGGTTTTATTCTTAATTAAAGACCACTGACTATGTCTGATATTTTCCTTCAGTTATAGCCATTGTGTTCGTATGTAGGTCATTCTGTTTCCCTCACTTAGTAACTAATTTTTTATCAGCTTCAGAAGAAATGGCAGTGTTTGTTTCCAAAAATTGTTGGGAAAAATTTCTGTAATTGTGAAACAAAACTCAAAGCTCCCCAAAGTGTGGCAAAGGAGAATGTCTTTATGAGTCAAGAATGTCAGGCCTGAGACATTGTTCCATCTTCTGAAAATGATCAGCTTTTCCCACACCCCACTCCCTGCAAGGGGCCAAGACAGAGTAAAGGTTTGAGAGGCCTGTGGTTTCTGAGACAAGGACTAGTTTGTTGGCCCTTCAGGTTCTGCAACCTCTCAAGGTCACCTTGAGAGGATCATGTTGCAATCTGGGCACCACTGTGCCTGTGAGCACCTTTCCGGAAGCCAGTTGGCGGGTAAGAAGCGTTCTCCAACCTCAAACTCTGCCTCTTGCATTTCACCTGCTGCTGTGCCTTGTTTTCTGTAACAATCCTGTCTCCAGCCACAGATCTTAATCTTCATAATTGAGCAACAGAGAGTCAAGCTTCCAAAAGGGAAAATTATTTTGCAGAAAATGCTTGCTTTTCTTTCTTTATTTCTATTTTTTGTAGAGATAATATTACATGTTTACCAATCCATTTCTTTTTATTCCTGGGAACAGAGAAATCTGTATTCCCTACTCTCCTTGCAGGTGGGGCCATATAACCAGTTCTGGCCAATGAAACGTGGAGGATGTAACAAATGGTACTCCTTCCTCAGGTCGATCCCCATGAAAAAGAGTCTCCCATGAGTGACCTTCCCTCTCTTGCCCTCTGCAGTGACTTTAATGGCCACATGTGAAGATGACAGTGTTGTAGGGTAGAAAGAATCTGATCCCTGAATCATGCTTGGAGGATCTCCTTCCAGGACAGTCACCCAGCCAGACATCTGCCTTGGAATTTGTGTGAGTGAGAACGCTCTACTGTACGCTATCAAGATTTTTAACATTGCTGGAGGAAGCCCTGGTGGTGTAGCGGTTCAGGGCTATGGCTGCTAACCAAGCAGTCAGCAGTTTGAATCCTCCATGTGCTCCTTGGAAACCCTATCAGGCAGGTTTTCTCTGTCCTATAGGGTCGCTGAGTCTGAATCAACTCAACGGCAGTGGGTGTAGTTCTTTTGGGATGTAACAGCTAGTGTTTTTTACCTTAATTGATACAATTGGCCTAAAAAAATATGATTGGTATAGGAAGATCATGGCCCTAAAAGGTTGAGTGCTTGTGAAGGAGAGAACATATTATAAAGATGATTTCAGTTGCATAGTAGCTTAAGGAATACTAAATTGAATCAATCATGTAATCCCCTTAAATCCAAGACTTTTCTTATCCTGTCTTCTTTAACCTTCAAATCCAATCAGAAGTAGGGAAAAGTATTTCTAGTTAGTCTTTTGTGCCTGCCAGACTGTGACTGAGAAGGCAGAGTGTTGCAGTAGGACCATAGGTCTGAGAGCTAAGAGATTCGATTGAATTCCCAGCTGTGCCACTGACCAGATATGAAACCATAAATAAGTTATCTCCTTCTTTATATTATATTACAAGCACAAAAAGATATTTTCCATATCAAAGGTTTGAAATAGATGATCCCTGAAGTCCCTCCTACAGATAGTATTTGTGACTTGAATTCTCAAATTCATAGCTCCTTAGAAAAGAGGATGGCAAGACTTCATCTCACATACTTTGGACATTTTATCAGGAGGGACCATTCCCTGGAGAAGAACATCATGCTTGGTAAAGTAGAGGGTCAGCAAAAGAGAGGAAGACCCTCAACAAGATGGATTGGCACAGTGGCTGCAACAATGGGTTCAAGTATTGCAACAATTATGAGGATTGCACAGGACTGGCAGCATTTCGTTCTTTTGTACATAGGGTGAACCGGCCCAACGGCCTCTGGCAACAGCTAGTGTACAGATGTGCTTTGTTTGCACTGCATTGTCTTAAAAATAAGAACATTCACATAGTAACCCAAGTTTCGGCTTCACTGGCAACACTTGCTTCTTTCTCATAAGGCAACAAAAAATTGAAGCTGAGTAGCAGCTGCCCGGACTAAGAAGCCCCTTGTACACTTCCTGATTGGGGCAGAAGACACAGGCAAGGTTAGCCTGTCGTGGGCATGAGTCAGGTTTGGAAGACCCTGACAACTGAAGGTGCTGTCCTCCATGTCACTCCAGCAGTGTTTTCTGCTTTCATTGGAACAGAAGCCTTAAATTAAAAAGGCACTTTCACACTGATGCTCCCATTTTACCCTCAAAGAGCTTCAGAAACTAGAGCACTTCACAGATGAGAAAATTGAGGGCTTGTGAACAAAGTGACTTGCCTAAGACTACAAAACGTTATTAGCAGAGGTAGTGCACAGAGACTTGAACTAGGCTGGTATCTTTTTACTACACCAGGCAACATTCTGGGCTTCTTATTCGTTCCATGTAGATTTAATGAAGGCTTAATATGTTCTGGGTTCTCAGGTTCATATAAGGGTGAAGAACAAGCAGCTGGATATGGTAGATGGTATATAGGCTTCAGTATCCTAGAGACCTGGGTCTTTAATTCCTAGGTGAATGACCAGAGGCAAATTTCTTAGCAGTTCTGAGGCTCAGATTTCTCATTTGTATAATGGGGACACTAATGTCTACTTTCTAGGTTGTTCTGAGACTTAAAACAGATGATGTGTGTGAAGAGTTTTGCATAATGTCTTCCCTTCCCACCACCTGCCAATGACACTGTCATTTCTTCAAGGAGAATCCCCTCCAGAATAAAGTTTAGGCTTGTAGCCACAGATCTGCAGGAAAGTGGAAAATGCTAAAAACAAAGTGTGAAACAAATATTCTCTTAAGTGAGTGTTTCAGCAACAAATATACAATCAGGTGGGGATTTTTCTGACTTACTTTAATGAGCTGTCACCAGCCATCACCCTCTATTAAAAGCAAAGAATTTGTCTTAAAGCAATATTTTGCTATTAGTCATTCAATAAAATTATCTCTCATTTTGGATAGAAATGGTTACTGGGATGGGAGACAGGAGTGGAAATATGAGAAATAAAGTCTACTGAATGCAGTATCAATGTGCCTGAGTTTTATTAGACGAGGAAACAAAGAGGGAATCAAAATTTTACAAGACAAAAGATTTACCCAGTTTAAACTGATATGGTCCCAGTCCTTAAAGAAACCATGATATCTCCAGCACCTTAGTTTGTGCTATGAAAGAACCTTCAGATATCTGATCTCCCCAACTAGATTTTGAGATCCACCAGAATAGAAACAATGAAGATGCTACTCATCCTTGTTATGACAATATTAATAGTAAAATTAGTAACGTAAGTTGTCATTGAACGGCCACTGTATTCTAGCCACTATACAAGCCCTTGAATGAGTTATATCATTATATCGTCAGGATCAACACTGAGCAGGGACTTAGTGTTTTATTATGATGATGAGGACAATTAAGTAGCTTTAATCCAAGACCAGAGTCACACACAGTCCTTGCCTACTAGCTCTGTGGCTCAGATTGTACTGATCACTGTCAGTGATGTCAGATCTCTGATGTAAGAAAATAGCCTGACAGATTCAAAGCACCCTGCACTGAAACTCAACAGAACAGGGTTTTCCTATCACTTCAGTCATTACACCTTAAGGTGAAGTCACTTTAACTTTCTGGACCTTGTTTCCTCATCTGCAAAAAGTTAAAAGACTTGACTAGATGCTCTTCAAAATCCTACTCAGCTCAAATAATCTGACATAAAGAGAGAGATGAATGATCCTTTCTTAAAGATCTTAAACCAAGGGTGGTGGTAGTCATTGTGCATTTGTTCTTCAGAAAACTATACTTACATTGAGAAGAAATCTAGACTGCCCTACAGTTGAGCAGGTGGACTGCTGGCCCATTCTTCATAAAAAGCCAGCTGCCATCCAGTCGATTCTGACTCAAGGCAACCCCTTGAGTGTCAGAGTAGAACTGTGCTCCATAGGGTTTTCAATGGCTGATGTTTTGGAAATAGATTCCCAAGTCTGTCTTCTGAAGCACCTCTGTGTGGGCTCTTTTGATTAGCAGCCAAACATGTTAACCATTTGCACCACTCAGGGACTCCTCATTCTTCATAGGACACTGCATTATTTTTTTAGTTATGCAAATTGGGTGCCTTGAATCACTGAGATATTGTCCTGGCCTCTCCTAGAAGGAAAGTCACATGTTTTCAAAATGAAATGAAAGACTTGATTTTTCCCAGGTGAGGTTGGCTGGTTTGTGTGGAATGGAACCCTCCACACACTTTGTTCTAATTTGTCCTCTGCTTTAGCAAACCAATTGAGGAGCCCTGGTGGGGCAGTGGTTAAGCACTCAGCTGTTAACCAAAAGGTCAGCAGCGGTTCAAACCCACCCCGAAGCTCCACAGGAGAAAGATGTGGCAGTCTGCTTCCATAAAGATTACAGCCTTGGAAAACCTATGGGGCAGACCTACTCTGCCTATTGGGTTGCTATGATTCGGAATCAACTCGAGGGCAACGGGTTTGTTTTCTTGTTTTGTTGTTTAGCAAATCAGTTAGTGCTTGATGGAAGTGTTTTACATTTCTAGGGAAAACTGTCTTACTTCTGCTCATCCAATAATCTCAATCCCCTCCCCACACTACAACCTAGAATTGTTATCCACCTCTTTCAGCCCTTACCACCAGAAGTTAAAGATAAGTAAGCTGGTAGATACGGCATCGTTTGTACAGCTATAGACGGTTGAGGATTTAAGCGCAAAACCACCCACTGACATAGAAAGTGAAAAATAAGAATACTTAGCAATGGAAAGAGAAAAATGAAGGACATTTTTAGGACAGTTGCCTTTCAATTTGTTGAAGATGGATTTTCAGAGGTGATGAGTAGCTGTTTCAAAGTGTAAGGCTAGATCAAAAGGGATGAACATTTTAACTCTGGTAATTTTTTTTTTTAAGTGGGATTTTGGGTAGATATTTACTGCATATTTACCATATGTCGGGTTTTGTTGTAGAACCCCTTTACTTGTACTATTTTATTTAGTCCTTCCAATGACTCCATAAAGCAGTATTGCTAATATCCTCCATTTTTATAGCAAAAGAAACTGGGGCTTAGATTAGTTAAGCGTTTCGCCTAAAGTCACCAACTAACAAAAGGCAGAGATAGAGCCACATTCTTAACACTATCCTCTGTTCCTCCTGCCTGAAAGGCTGACAAATTCAAACCTGGTTTCTGGTGGTCTTTGAGAACAATGTCTTTTTGAAGCTGTGGTTTCTGTCTGAATTCAATGTGCTTTGTTATCTTCAGAATTAGACTCAACTTTATAATGGGTGACAATGACACGTTGGAGGAAAAACGACTACCACAATCTAGCACATCTCCTGTCAGGGTTAGCATCAGCATTTCCAAAGTTAAATTGGACTGTGGACTTTTTCCCTATTCCTGACAGCGGGACTGACAGCTCTGATGTGAGCTTAATTACTTCTGCAGCTATGAGGACATAATTTTGCTGAAAATCATCTTGGGCCAATAAACCAAGTCTGTCTTCCTGCCAAAGGATAATAAAATCTGCTGCAAGAGGCACAGTTTCCTCCTTATAAACAGAACCAAGCAACCATTGGTTGCAACAAGCCGTTTACTTTAGAGGGGGAGGGGAAGAACATAGAGTAAAAGACTATTAGCAATTTTTGGAGTAGGCACAGTTGAGGCAGCTTATTTATCTTAAGAAGCAAACATTTTCATCAGGAGTGTGAAGTGACAGATAACAGCAGAACGTCTATAGGAAGCCAGTTGAAAATGCATTGCATTACACTGGGTTTGTAAAAAAAAAAGAAGAGTGAAGAGGAAAGTTTGTAAGGGAGACATACCTAGTGCCTGGGGCCATAAAAGCTTACAAACAGCCATCCAAGTTACAACAATTGGTCTCTATTCACCTGGATCAACAGAGAAAGAAGGAAAGCCAAGAACAGAAGGGGGATATGAAATGTGTGGCTAATTGCCCACAAGAACAACTACCTCCCTTGCCATGAGACCAGAACTGGGTGGTGCCCAGCTACCATTACTGAACATTTTGATCAAAGATTCTGTAGAAGACTCCTGATCAAAAGGGGGAAAATGCAAAACAGAATTTTAAATTCTCATGTTCTCTAAATTTTTGGAGCCAAGGAGGCTGGATGAACCCCTGAAACTATTGCCCTGAGATAATCTTTAAACCCTAAACCAAAAATATTCTATGAAAACTAGTAAAATAAAATAAAATAAAATAAGGCCTTGAGTATTATTTTCCTTTAAGAACTATCTATATGGGAACAAAACGGCAACAGCATCTCAAAAGATTAGATAGGAACCCTGGGGGGCAGTTTATGTTAATGAGGGAGGAACAACTCAGAAAAGGAGGGTGAGGGTGGTTACACAACTCAAAGAATGTAATCAATGTCACTAAACTGTACATGCAGACACTGTTAAATTGGTGTGTGTTTTGCTGTGTATATTCTCAACAACAACAACAAAATTAATAAAATTTAGAAAAGAATTCTGTGAGTTGTACCCTTAAGTCAGGTAAAGGACTTTTAAGGAGAGCCATAGTTTGATAATCCAGATGCACTTGATGGCACATAATCACCTTCCTTCAGTAAGACATCTCTGTGAAGATGAAAGATTTAAAAAAAAAAAAAAAAAATGCAGAGAAAGGATCACAGTGCAGTGTCCTATTTTAGTTCCCAGGGACAGAGTATTCATGGAATCAGATGAGGGGCAGAGCTGGAACTGAAGCTTCTTTTCTTCATGGACTTGAAAAAGAGAGTGGTTACAAAGGCACATTTTCCTAGACATTATACCTAAAAGGTTGTTATTTTACTTCTCTTTCATCTAAAGTTGTGATTTATCTTAAGAGCGTATACATGGTTTGGGAGCCTGGTAACAAGGATTCGAGAGCAAAAGGAGATTTTATAGCTTAGGATGAATGTCAAAAATTGTTAAATCCTATTTTGTTTTCATTTTAAAATAATCCTTCAATAATCATTTATTAATAATGAGCCACTGAATGCAGAATTGAAAGAGAGCCCAGAGTCATCCAGCCCAGTCTGGGCAGGGTCTATCTCACATGCCCTGTCAGTAGAGATTTCCCAGCCTCCACCTGGGCTCTCACAGGGTCAGAGAGCTCCCCCAGTCTTACTAAAAGGTCTTCTTAAAATTGGGCCTTTCTGTTACTTCTGTTTCTTGGCCTCAGTTCTCCCTCCAAGGATAATATTTGAAGAAATAATTAAAGCTACTCATATCCTCATTATATTTACTTCCCTGAGGACCTTTCTAGCTCCTGACCATCCTGGTTACCTCCTCCGGACTTTGCCTGGTTTGTCAGCCTCCATTTACAGTAGCACATCCAGAATGTGACACAGACTTAAATACATCAATGTATGTAGACGGTTCAAAACAATGCCTGGCACATAGTCAATGCCATAAGGGTTGGTTAGCATCTGCTTCTTCTCCAGGCTTGTTCCCACCAGATCTGGAGAGCACAGAGGCAGTATCCCCTTCCTTTTCCTAAAGAACACTTTTGTATTAGTAATCGTTGTGGATTGAGTTGTGTCCTCAAAAAACACGTGTCAACTTGGCTAGGCCACGGTTCCCAGTATTGTGTGTTTGTCTACCATTTTGTCATCTGTTGTGATTTTCCTATGTGTTGTAAATACTACCTCTACGATGCTAATAAGGCAGGATTAGAGGGAGTTATGTTAATGAGGCAGGACTCAATCTATAAGACTGGGTTGTACCTTTTTTTTTTTTTGTATTTTTTGTATCTTGAGTCAATCTCTTTTGAGATATAAAAGAGAGAAGTCAGCAGAGAGATGGGGGACTTCATACTACCAAGAAACAAAAGCCAGGAGAATTGCATGTCCTTTGGACCTGGGGTCCCTGCGCTGAGAAGCTCCTGGACCAGGGAAGATTGATGACAAGGACCTGCCCTCAGAGCCTACAAAGAAAGCTTTCCCCTGGAGCTGACACCCTGAATTTGGACTTCTAGCTTCCTAGACTGTGAGAGAATAAATTTCTGTTTGTTAAAGCCATCCACTTGTGGTATTTCTGTTACAGCAGTACTAGATAACTAAGATAGTGATCCTAAAACATATCATATTACCTAATATTAAGGCTTAAAAAAAACTGCCATCAAGTCAATTCTGATTCATAGCCACCCTGTAGGACAGAATAGAACTGCCTCATAGGGTTTCCAAGGCTGTAAATCTTTATGGAAGCAGACTGCCACATCTCCTCTGTTGGAACAGTTGGTGGGTTCAAACCACCAGCCTTTCGGTTAGCAGCTGAGATCTTAACCACTGCACCACCAGGTTCCTACTAAGGCTTTAGGTCATTGGAAAACAAGAATTACTGCTAAACTATACATCTCACATCTTTTAATCTTAGTGTAGCATTTTACATATAATTCCATACAATTTCTAAGTTTTACCCTAATATTGCAGATAATCAAAATTGTTGAGCTGTTTTCCATTATCTGACGCCTTTTTATCTTGGGGTGACATACGGACTTAATCATCTTGTCTTTTACTTTTACACAGGCCCTGGGTGAGAATTTCGAACAAGGAAAGACCAAGAGCAAAGTCCTGTGCCCTACATGTAGAGATCCCTGGCAGTGTGAAGGCAACTAATCAATCAGGGAGGTTTGAGAAAAGTTGTCCTACCTCTGCATCTCTTCCTAATGGGCTCTCATGTTCCCCCTCAATTTTCTTTTATGTCTGTGTGAACATTGCCAGAAGCATCATTACATGCCTTGCTGAATTTAAACAGAATCTCACTATGACTGCCACTGGTGTGCCATCTAGTGTATTATCAAATTGGTAATGGGGTTAGTCTGACTTGACTAAGGATATTAGTTCTCGGGAACCAATGTGGTGTCTTATTAATAAATGTTTTCATTACTAAACATACAACCAAAACCTAAAGCTGTTGTCATTGCATTGAGTCCAACTCACAGAGACCCTAAAGGATAGAACAGAACCGTCCCATAGGGTTTCCAAGGTTGTAAATCTTTACAAAAGCAAACTGCCACATTTTTCTCCCACCAAGCAGCTGGTGGGTTCGAACTGCTGACCTTTTGGTTAGCACCTGAGTACTTAACCACTGCATAACCAGGGTGCCTTAAAATAGTCGTATACCACTTGTTTATTCATCTGCTTAAGAATTTTGAAGAACCATGGCAAAAAGAAATTTTTGTCAGCATATATTGAGTGTTCCCCATTTGGTGGAAATTAGTCCACATGCTTGGCAATGTTCATTTAGTGTTACATTAACCGATAGGAGGTAACTATTACCGAGTCCCACCACCTGTCTGTCAGTTTGTGATGGCTTGTGTGTTCCTATGATGCTGAAAGCTATGTCACTGGTATTTCAAATGGAGGACAAGTTTCAATGGAACTTCCAAACTAAAGTAGAATAGGAAGAAAGGCCTGGTGATCTACTTCTGAAAATTAGTCAATGAAACCTTGTGGAGAGAAAACAACAAACCTGGTGAGGTTATGGAGAGACTGGAAAACTTATCCACAGCTAATGGAAATGCAAAATGGTACAACCACTGTGGAAAACAATATGGCACTTCCTCAAAAAGCTAGAAATATGGTACAACAGATACATAGACCAATGGAACAGAATTGAGAATCCAGACATAGATCCATCCACATATGAGCAGTTGATATTTGACAAAGGCCCCAAAACAGTTAAATGGGGAAAAGACAATCTTTTTAACAAGTGGTGCTGGCGTAACTGGATATCCATCTGCAAAAAAATGAAACAAGACCCAGACCTCACTCCATGCACAAAAACAAGCTCAAAATGGATCAAAGACCTAAATGTAAAATCTAAAATTATAAAGATCATGGAAGAAAAAATAGGGACAACATTAAACCCTACAGGGCTTAAACAGTGTACAAAACATTATAAAGAATGTAGAAGAAAAACTAGATAACTGGGAGCTCCTAAACATCAAACACTTATGCTCATCCAAAGACTTCACCAAAAGAGTAAAAAGACTACCTACAGACTGGGAAAAAGTTTTTAGCTATGACATTTCTGATCAGTGCCTGATCTCTAAAATCTACATGATACTGCAAAACTCAACTGCAAAAAGACAAATAACCCAATTAAAAAATGGGTGAAAGATATGAACAGACACTTCGCTAAAGAAGACATTCAGGTAGCTAACAGATATATGAGGAAATGCTCACGATCATTAGCCATTAGAGAAATGCAGATCAAAACTACAATGAAATTTCATCTCACTCCAACAAGGCTGGCATTAATCCAAAAAACACAAAATAATAAATACTGGAGAGGCTGTGGAGAGATTGGAACACTTACACACTGCTGGTGGGAATGTCAAATGGTACAACCACTTTAGAAATCAATTTGGTGCTTCCTTAAAAACCTAGAAATAGAACCACCATACAATCCAGCAATCTCACTCCTCAGGATACCCTAGAGAAATAAGAGCTTTTACACGAACAGGTATATGCACGGTCATGTTTATTGCAGCGCTGTTTACAATAGCAAAAACATGGAAGCAACCAAGGTGCCCATCAAAGGGTGAATGGATAAGTAAATTATGGTATATTCACACAATGGAATACTACACATCAATAAAGAACAGTGAGGAATCTGTGAGACATTTCATAACATGGAAGAACCTGGGAGGCATTATGCTGAGTGAAATTGTTCAGTTGCAAAAGGACAAATATTGTATAAGACCACTATTATAAGAACTTTAGAAATAGTTTAAACTGAGAAGAAAACATTCTTTTGTGGTTACAAGAGGAGGGAGGGAGGGAAGGTGGGAAAGGGGTACTCACTAATTGGCAGTTGATAGATAAGAACTACTTTAGGTGAAGGGAAAGACAACACACAATAGAGGGGAGGTCAGCACAACTGGACTAAACCAAAAGCAAAGAAGTTTTCTGGATAAACTGAATGGTTCGAAGACCAGTGTAGCAGGGGCAGGGGTTTGGGGACCATGATTTCAGGGGACATCTAAGTCAATTGGCATAATAAAATCTATTAAGAAAACATTCTGGATCCCACTTTGAAGAGTGGCATCTGGGGTCTTAAATGCTAGCAAGCAACCATCTAAGATGTATCAATGAGTTTCAACCCAACTGGATCAAAGGAGAATGAAGAACACCAAGGACACAAGGTGATTACGAGCCCAAGAGACAGAAAGGGCCACATGAACCAGAGATTACACCATCCTGAGACCAGAAGAACTAGATGGTGCCCAGCTATAACTGATGACTGCCCTGACAGGGAACACAACAGAGAACCCCTGAGAGGAGAGCAGTGGGTTGCAGACCCCAAATTCTCATAAAAAGACCAGACTTGATGGTCTGACTGAGACTAGGAGGACCCCAGTGGTCATGGCCCCCAGACCTTCTGTTGGCCCAGGACAGGAACCATTCCCGAAGCCAACTCTTCAGACATGGATTGGACTGGACAATGGGTTGGAGAGGGATGCCAGTGAGGAGTGAGCTTCTTGGATCAGGTGGACACTTGAGACTATGTTGGCATCTCCTGCCTGGAGGGGAGATGAGAGGGGAGAGGGGGTTAGAAGCCGATGAAGTGGACACAAAGAGAGAGAGTGGAGGGAGAGAGTGGGCTGTCTTATTAGGGGAAGAGTAATTGGGAGTATGTAGCAAGGTGTATATAAGTTTTTATGTGAGAGACTGACTTGATTTGTAAACTTTCACTTAAAAAAAAAAAAGCACAATAAAAATTGTTTCCAAAAAAAGCTAAAAATAGAAATACGCTATGATCCCACAATCCCACTCATAGGTATATACCCTAGAGATCTAATAGCAGTAACATGAATAGACATATGCACACCTATGTTCATTGCAGCATTATTCACGATAGCAAAAAGGGGGAAAAAATCTAAGTTCCCATCAACAGACGAATGGTTAAACAAAATGTGGTACATTCATACAATGGAATGCTACACAGTTATAAAGAATAGCAGTGAGTCCACGAAACATAACATGGATGAATCTGGAAGACATTATGCTGAGTGCAATAATTCAAGCACAAAAGGACAAATATTCTATGATCTCACTTTTATAAAAAGACAAAAATAAAGTATACATATAGAAATCAATGTTCTTTGGTGGTTACCAGGAATGGCAGGGATAGGGAGAAGGAATCACTCTCTGGACAGTAGACACTTGTTAGTTTCGGCAATAGGAAAGTCAACACCAAATGTCAGTGATATGAGCACAACCTAACCAAAGTAAAGAATGACACTAAGAAATAAACAACAATAAAGGACATTACTGACAAATGCTATAACATATACAATTTGGCAACAACAGCAGTAACAACCAAAAAATATGTGAGTGGCTACATAGATATGTATGCATATATGTGTACAAGAAGATATGTGTGTGTTTATATGTGTGCATATATAGGTGTAGCTGTAGGCATATCTACACACATCTGTGAGTGCTGCGCATATATTCATACACATAGTAAAGCAGATGGGGAGCACAGTCACAGATACCTCCCAGATATAACCAAACATCTCTTAGGATTGGTTTACTGGGTTTGAAGTCTTAGGACCATAGTCTTATGGGACATCTTGGTTAATGGGCACAATAGTCTATAAAATTTATGTTCTACATCCTAGTTAAGTAGTGTCTGGGGTCTTAAAAGCTTGCAAGCAGCCAACTAAGATAAAACTATTGGTCTCTACTCATATGGAGCAAAAGAGAAAGAAGGAAACCAAAGACTTAAAGAAGAAACCAGTCTATAGGACCAATTTCCTACACAAAAAATGGCCTCACCTATCCAGAGACCAGAAGAAATAGATGGTACCTGGCTACCACTACCAAGTATCCTTACTTGGCCCTCAATAGATGATCCCAGAAGAATGGGAGAAAATTGCAGAACAAAATTCAAAATCATCAAAAAAATTTAAAAAGGCCAGACTTACTAGACTGGCAAAGACCTGGGGAACCCTCAAGACTATTGCCTGAGATATCCTAAAAACTTTGAACTGAAACTACTCCTGGAGGTCAAAAAACCCATTGCTGTTGAGTCGATGCTGACTCCTGGTGACCCCACAGGACAGAGTAGAACTGCCCTATAAGGTTTCCAAGGATTCAAACTGCCGACCTTTTGGTTAGTAGCAAAGCTCTTAACCACTGAGCCACCAGGGCTGCACGGTCATCTCTCAGCTAGATAATAGACTGGCTTATAAACATTATCACCCGTGGGTACTGTGCTCCTTGTCTGTCTATCTATTTATACATCTATCACCACATCCACCTTACAGCTAGGGAAGGACAGAGATAAGTCACTTGCTTAATGTCAGACAGCTAGAAAGTGGTAAAACCAGGATACAAACCAGGGAAAGCTGGCACCAAAACACATCATCCTGACCACTACCCTTCTCTACCTCTTGGTAGATAAAGGTTTACAGAACAAACTAGTTTCTCATCAAACAGTCAGTACACACATTGTTCTATGACATTGGTTAACAACCCCACAACATGTCAACACTCTCCTTTCTCAACCCTGGGTTCCCCATTATGAGCTTTCCTGTTCCCTCCTGACTTCCAGTCCCTGCCCCAGGGCTGGTGCACCCATTTAGTCTTGTTTTGTCCCATAGGCCTGTTCAACCTTTGGCTGAAGGGTGAACCTCAGGAATGACCTCATTACTGAGCTGAAAGGGTGTCTGGGGGCCATATTCTCAGGGTTTCTCCAGTCTCTGTCAGGCCAGCAAGTCTGGTCTTTCTTTTTGAGTTAGAATTTTGTTCTACATTTTTCTCCAGCTCTGTTTGGGACCCTCCATTGTGATCCCTGTCAGAGCAGTCAGCTGTGGTAGCCAGGCACCATCTCATTGTTCTGGATTCAGTCTGATGGAGGCTGTGGTGGATGTGGTCCATTAGTCCTTTGGACTAATCTTTCCTTGTATCTTTAGTTTTCTTCATTGTCCCTTGTTCCCAAATGGGTGAGACCAGTGGAGTATCCTAGGTGGCTGCTCACAGGCTTTTAAGACTCCAGACATGAAGGAGCAAATTTTGAGTCACATGGGTGAGGTGAGTGAAAAAAAAGTTGGTGAAAACCAACCAGGATAGCTTTCTCAGTGTTGGGTTCTGTTTAGTAACAAAATTACACTAGCTGAAATAGAACGATAAACGTGGGAGAGGAGAGTGGTGGATGAAAGACTTAAAAAGGTGGGCCATCTTTACCCTGACAGTCCAAGATCCTAGACTTTTCATTTTGGAACTGCAGAGAACTTGCAAAAAATCACAAAACTACTTAGAGGCATTTTTCTAGGACTAGCATTCAGATCTCTTACTTCCCAGTCTAGTGTAATATGATCTGAAATTTAAGTCAAAATAACTTATTTAAGAATGACCGTAGGGCTGCATTTAGAATCCTAAAGATCTCAGACACAGAAAAGAAAATGTAAACAAAGTAAAAACATCATAACACCATAAAATAAGGTAAAGCTGTCCAGTAAAATCCTGTTGTTGTTTTTCCCCATAATAACTACTTTGATGCGTCTTTTGAAATATCAAAAATGATTTTTTCCACAAGTTGTGATTTCATGCTCTCTGTTTCTCTTAAAAAAAAAAAAAAGCACATTCATAATCATAATACTGTTTGTGGAGCCTGGTCTTGTCCAGTTCAAACCAACTTGCTGGTGAGCGAAACACCATAGAGCAGAACCAGTGCTGCAGTGGAAGCTCCTAAAACTAACTTCCTTGCTGGGGAGGCAAAGGGCACTTTATATAAGCCACAAAAGGTAGAATTCCCTCAGGTAGATATGACAATATAATAGATTTCCAAGGATATGCTGGTCAATGTGTTTCCATAAAAGCAAGGAAAATTTGTTGAAGAAAATAGGGTTTAAGTTGTGGCCACCACAACTGTCAGTTTGTTGTACCGTGGTGGCTCGCATGTTTCTACGATGCTAGAACCTATGTCACTAGTATTTGAAATACCAGGAGGGTCACCCATGATAGACAAGTTTCCAGGGTGCTTTCAGACTAAGATAGACTAGGAAGAAAGGCCTGGCAATATACTTCCAAAAATTAGCCAATGAAAACCCTGTGGATCACAATGGTACAATATGCAACTTGTTATGGAGATGATGCAGGGCTGGGCAGCATTCTGTTCTGTTGTGCATGGGGCCGCCATGAGCCAGGGGTTGATTCAACAACAGCTAACAACTACAACAGGACTTGGAGCTGGGGGCAGGAGCAATCTTTCCAGGTGAATGGGATGGTACATGTGAATCTGCCAATGTGATCGATCAAGTATACAGTGTTGCAATTCACATGGAAGTGCTCTGTGACATGGCTCATAGCACAAATACCCTCCATTGTGAACCAACATAATTTCATTTTAATAGACCCCAAATCACTCCTCTCTTGAGAGTGGACCATATATATTCACACAGCCTCCCCGGCCACAATTTCACCACTTGGCTTCATGTTTTAATCACACGCTGTAATAAAACATGAGCCTGTTAAAGGCAGTCAGTCATTCGGGGATCAAAATCACATGGGAAGGCTTGGTCACCTGCCAAATTAAAGCTTGGCCCTAAATTGCTAAGCAAAGAAAGATTGGCCTTAAGATAAATATTTGGAGTTCAGTAGACATAACCAGACTGCAATATTTTTAAATTATGGAAGATCACATTTATAGGCTTCAACTCTCAGATATATCTAGCTTCTTCATATATTTGGTTAAATCAAAGGGTAACATGGGAATACAATGAGCTTCCAAAATGCAATATTAGTCGGGAAATCTCATGATCAACTTCTGTGCTGAACAAATATTAAGTCAGCAAAAAAATGTAAATTCTTAGTTTAAAGGCAGAACTTTTCATTTAACTTCAAGTGTTCTAGTAAAGACATTAGCACACGAGGAAAAAAGTGTTTTTTTGACACATTTTTCCTTTCTTAATTTTGAGTCAAAAATAAAGTTAAATCCCATCCCCCTTCAGAGACTTCCTCTGATAGGCAGATCACTGACCTAGGATTCAGCAAGCCTGGAATTTCAGCCAAGCAACCCTGCTTTGGAGTGCCTGGGTGATGCAAACAGTTAACATGTGGGGCTGCTAATCCAAAGGATGGAGGTTCAAGTCTACCCAGAGGTGCCTCGAAAGAAAGGCCTGGAAATCTCCATCTAAATAATGAGCCATTGAAAACTGTAGGGAGCACAGTTCTACTCTGACACACACGAGGTTGCCATGAGTCAGAATTGACTTGACAGCAATCAGTATTTTTTTTTTTTAATCCCTTCTTTATCTGAGCCTTGGATTCTTCATGTCTTAAAAGGAGACTCATCAATTCAGGAGGCGGAGCCAAGATGGTGGAATAGACAGACGCTTCCCTCGAGCCCTCTTTACAACAAAGACCCCAAAAAAACAAGTGAAACAATTATATTTGTGACAAGCTGGGAGCCCTGAGCATCAAAGGCAAGCATAGACAACAAACTGAGGGGCAGAGGAAGGAAGTTCAGTAGTGGAGAGGAGTTATGGGGCCTGAATCGCGGGGAGCCCTCAGGCACCATTCCCTGAGCGGCAGCGGTGGCGGTGGCCGGCTGGTCCTAGTGTTTGGCCGCAGTTTCCTCAGGGAGAAGCAGCAGCCACACAGCCTACTCAAACCTCTGGAGCCTGAGCAGAAGGGCGCTCTCGGCAAAAGCTAATGCGTATATTTTACCCTGCCTCCCCCACCCCCAAGCAAGCTTCAGCAGCTGAATCCCTAGGCCTGAGATAGACCCTGGTGAGCACCTGGAGCCATCCTCCTGGCCTTGGGGAAGGAAAAAAATTTGCAACTGGGGGGAAAAGATAATTTGCTAGCTCCATTAACTGGGGGAGCTCAGGACAGAAGCAGCTTCTGTCCAGGCATAAACCATCCATGGACTTCGAGCACCTTTCCCTTCTGCATGGACCTGTGTGGGCCTATTTCGGGAGAATAGGCCCTTGTTGGCTAACTCCAACCATTTCAGCTGTGCAGTGGAGAAGAGGGTGTTTGATGTTTGACATTGCTTTGCCTATTGAACAAGGTCCTCACCTACCCACAACAGGGACCTAAGGACTGGTGGCTCCACTTGGGTCGCCCAGCCACCTGTGACAGGAGTCCAGGGTTAACTGGTACCTCGCAGTCCTTACAACAAAATCTTTGGGTGCCCATGGTCCCTCTGCAGAGCCCACCCACCAGCACGCTCTAGGGAACAGAGATGCGTTTTCCTCAGAGACACTTGGGGGTCAGTTCTCAGCCCCCTGCCTTGTTCAGAGTGTGACCCCTGCTGCAATCAGATATGGGTATATATGCCAATCACCCCTGCCCCTCTAAGACTGTAGGACAGAGCCTGTATCACACACTTGATATCAGCTACCTGGAAACCTGAGCTGAATACATACAAGAAAACTGAATGGACTCCTAGACTGATATACCTGATAACAGCTCTAGCCAGCTGGGGACAGGACACCAGAGCTCCAAAGGTAAAAATAATCAAGCTAGCTCACTCAAGCAACCCATAGGGGTATACCAAAACAAAACAGAGCAAGCAGCTACGACACAGTAAGCAAGCATAAACTAATACAATAACTTACAGATGGCTCAGAGACAACAGTCAATATCAAATCACATAAAGAAACAAACCATGATCACCTCAACAGGCTCTCAGAACAAAAAATCTAGGGATTTTTTAGATGAAAGTGCATTCCTGGAGTTACCAGATGCAGAATACAAAAGCTTAATATACAGAACCCTTCAAGACATCAGGAAGGAAATGAGCTAATATGCAAAACAAGCCAAGGAACACACAGATAAGGCAACGGAAGAACTCAGAAAGATTATTCAGGAACATAATGAAAAGTTTATCAAGCTGGAAAAATCCGTAGACAGACAGCAATCAGAAATTCATAAGTTTAACAATAAAATTACAGAATGAGATAACTCGATAGAAAGTCAGAGGAGCAGAATTGAGCAAGTAGAAGCTAGAATTTCTGAACTCAAAGATAAATCACTTGGCACTAATATATTTGAAGAAAAATCAGATAAAATAATTTTAAGAAATGAAGAAACCTTAAGAATCATGTGGGACTCTACCAAGGGAAATAACCTACGAGTGCTTGGAGTACCAGAACAAGGAGGGATAGCAGAAAATACAGAGAAAATTGTTGAGGATTTGTTGGCAGAAAACTTCCCCGATATTGTGAAAGATGAGAAGATATCTATCCAAGATGCTCATCAAACTCCACATAAGGTAGATCTTAAAAGAAAGTCACCAAGACATATTATAATCAAGCTTGCCAAAACCAAAGATAAAGAGACAATTATAAGAGCAGTGAGGGATAAAAGAAAAGTCACCTACAAGGGAGAGCCAATAAGAATAAGCTCGGACTACTCGGCAGAAACCATGCAGGCAAGAAGGCAATGGGATGACATATTTAAAAAATTCAAGGAAAAAAATTGCCTGCCAAGAATCATATATCCATCAAAACTGTCTCTTAAATATGAAGGTGAAATTAAGACATTTCCAGATAAACACAGGTTGAGGGAATTCGTAAAAAACCAAACCAAAACTACAAGAAATACTAAAGGGAGCTCTTTGGTTAGAAAATCAATAATATCAGGTATGGACCCAAGACTAGAACACTGGGCAGAGCAACCAGAAGTCAACCCAGACAGGGAAATAAAAAAAAAAAAAAAAGCAGGATTTAGAAAAAAAAAAGAAAGCCCAACGCAGGGTAATTGTGATGTTATTATATAAAAGAAGACAACATTAAAATAATAAAGAGGGACTAAGAAATGTAATCATACACCTTCCATATGGAGAGGAAGATAAAGCGATACCAAGAAATAAAAGTTAGTTATAAATTTAGAAATATAGGGGTAAATAATAAGGTAACCACAAAGGAGACAAACTATCCTACTCATCAAAATAAAATACAAGGGAAAAATAAAGACTCAGCAGAAACAAAATCAACAACAACAAATATGAGGGAAGGACAATATACAAAGAAAATCTACTTAGCACAAAAAATCAGGTGGGAAAAAGAAGCTGTCAACACACAAAAAAAGACAAAATGATACCACTAAATTCATACCTATACATAATTACCCTGAATGTACATGGACTAAATGCACCAATAAAAAGACAGAGAGTGGCAGAATGGATAAAACACAAGTTCCCTCTATATGCTGCCTACAAGACACACACCTTAGACTTAGAGACACAAACAAACTAAAACTCAAAGGATGGAAAAAATATGTATCAAGCAAACAACAATCAAAAAAGAGTAGGAGTGGCAATATTAATTTTTGACAAAATACACTTTAAAGTTAAATCCATCAGAAAGGATAAGGAAGGACACTATATAATGATTAAAGGAACAATACACCAAGAAGATAGAACCATATTAAATATTTATGCACCCAATGACAGGGCTGCAAGATACATAAAACAAACTCTATCACCATTGAAAAGTGAGATAGACAGCTCGACAATTATAGTAGGAAACTTCAACACACCACTTTCGGTGAGGGACAGGACATCCAGAAAGAAGCTCAATAAAGACATGGAAGATCTAAATGCCACAATCAACCAACTTGACCTCGTAGACAAATATAGAACACTCCACCCAACAGCAACCAACTATACTTTCTTTTCTAGTGCACATGGAACATTCTCTAGAATAGACCACATATTAGGTCATAAAGCAAGCCTTAACAGAATCCAAAACATTGAAATATTACAAAGCATCTTCTCTGACCGTTAAGACATAAAAGTGGAAATCAATAACAGGAAAAGCAGGGGAAAAAAATCAAACACTTGGAAACTGAACAATACCCTGCTCAAAAAAGACTGGATTATAGAAGACATTAAGGATGGAATAAAGAAATTCATAGAATCCAACGAAAATGAAAACACTTCTATCAGAACCTTTGGGACACAGCAAAAGCAGTGCTCAGAGGCCAATTTATATCAATAAATGCACACATCCAAAAAGAAGAAAGGGCCAAAATCAAAGAACTATCCCTACAACTTGAACAAATAGAAAGAGAGCAACAAAAGAAATCCACAGGCACCAGAAGAAAACAAATAATAAGAATTAGAGCTGAACTAAATGAAATAGAAAACAGAAAAACAATTGAAAGAATTAACAAGGCCAAAAGCTGGTTTTTTGAAAAACTCAACAAAATTGATAAACCATTGGCCAAACTCACAAAAGAAAAACAGGAGAGGAAGCAAATAGCCTGAATAAGAAATGAGATCGGCGATATTACAACAGACCCAACTGAAGTTAAAAGAATCATATCAGATTACTATGAAAAACTATACTCAAACAAATTTGAAAATCTAGAAGAAATGGATGAATTCCTAGAAACACACTACCTACCTAAGCTAACACAAACAGAGGTAGAACAACTAAATAGAGCCATATCAAAAGAAGAGATTGAAAAGGTAATCAAAAAACTCCCAACAAAAAAAAAGCCCTGGTCCAGAGGGCTTCACTGCAGAGTTCTACCAAACTTTCAGAGAAGAGTTAACACCACTCCTACTAAAGGTATTTCAGAGCATAGAAAAAGATGGAATACTACCAAACTCATTCTATGAAGCCACCATATCCCTGATGCCAAAACCAGGTAAAGACACCACAAGAAAAGAAAATTATAGACCTATATCCCTCATGAATGTAGATGCAAAAATCCTCAACAAAATTCTAGTCAATAGAATTCAACAACATATCAAAAAAAATAATTCACCATGACCAAGTGGGATTCATACCAGGTATGCAGGGATGGTTCAACATTAGAAAAACAATTAATGTAATCCACCACATAAATAAAACAAAAGACAAGAATCACATGATTTTATCAATTGATGCAGAAAAGGCATTTGACAAAGTTCAACACCCATTCATGATAAAAACTCTCAGCAAAATCGGAATTGAAGGAAAATTTCTCAACATAATAAAGGGCATTTATACAAAGCCAACATTCAACATCACCCTAAATGGAGAGAGCCTGAAAACATTCCCATTGAGATCAGGAACCAGACAAGGATGCCCTTTATCACCACTCTTATTTCAACATTGTGCTGGAAGTCCTAAAAAAAAAAAAAACCTAGCCAGAGAAATTAGCCTAGATAAAGAAATAAAGGGCATCCAGATTGGCAAGGAAGAAGTCAAAGTATCTCTATTTGCAGATGACATGATCTTATACACAGAAAACCCTAAGGAATCCTCAGGAAAACTACTGAAACTAATAGAAGAGTTCAGCAGAGTATCGGGATACAAGATAAACATACAAAAATCAGTTGGATTCCTCTACATCAACAAAAAGAACATCGAAGAGGAAATCACCAAATCAATGCCATTTACAGTAACCCCCAAGAAGATAAAATACTTAGGAATAAATCTTACCAGAGATGTAAAAGACTTATACAAGGAAAACTACAGTACACTTCTGCAAGAAACCAAAAGAGACTTACATAAGTGGAAGAACATACCTTGCTCATGGATAGGAACACTTAACATTATATAAATGTCTATTCTACCAAAAGCAATCTATACATTTAATGTAATTCCGATCCAAATTCCTAGGACATTCTTTAATGAGATGGAGAAACAAATCACCAATTTCATATGGAAGGGAAAGAGACCCCGGATAAATAAGGCATTACTGAAAAAGAAGAACAAAGTGGGAGGCCTTACTTTACCTGATTTTAGAATCTCTTATACCACCACAGTAGTCAAAACAGCCTGGTACTGGTACAATAGATACATGGACCAATGGAACAGAATTGAGAATCCAGACATAGATCCATCCACATATGAGCAGTTGATATTTGACAAAGGCCCCAAAGCAGTTAAACGGGGAAAAGACAGTCCTTTTAACAAATGGTGCTGGCAGAACTGGATATCCATCTGCAGAGAAATTAAACAAGACCCATACCTCACTCTGCGCACAAAAACTAACTCAAAATGGATCAAAGACCTAAATATAAAATCTAAAACGATAAAGATCATGGAAGAAAAAAATAGGGACAACATTAGGAGCCCTAATACACGGCATAAACACTATACAAAACATTATAAAGAACGTAGTAGAAAAACTAGATAACTGGGAGCTCCTAAAAATCAAACACTTAGGCTCATCCAAAGACTTCACCAGAAGAGTAAAAAGACTACCTACAGACTGAGAAAAAGTTTTTAGCTATGACATTTCTGATCGGTGCCTGATCTCTAAAATCTACATGATACTGTAAAAACTCAACTTCAAAAAGACAAATAACCCAATTAAAAAATGGGCAAAAGATATGAATAGACACTCCACTAAAGAAGACATTCAGGTAGCTAACAGATATATGAGGAAATGTTCATGATCATTAGCCATTAGAGAAATGCAGATCAAAACTACAATGAGATTTCATCTCACTCCAACAAGGCTGGCGTTAATCCAAAAAACACAAAATAATAAATGTTGGAGAGGCTGTGGAGAGATTGGAACACTTCTACACTGCTGGTGGGAATGTCAAATGGTACAACCACTTTGGAAATCGATTTGGCACTTCCTTAAAAAGCTAGAAACAGAACTACCATACAATCCAGCAATCCCACTCCTTGGAATATATCCTAGAGAAATAAGAGCCTTTACGCGAACAGATATATGCACAGTCATGTTTATTGCAGCACCGTTTACAACAGCAACAAGATAGAAGCAACCAAGGTGCCCATCAGCAGATGAATGGGTAAATAAATTATGGTATATTCACACAACGGAATACTATGCATCAAGGTGAGGAATCTGTGAAACATTTCAAAACATGGAGGAACCTGGAAGGCATTATGCTGAGTGAAATTAGTCAGTGGGAGAAGGGTATTCACTAATTAGATAGTAGATAAGAACTACTTTAGGTGAAGGGAAAGACAGCACACAATACAGAGGAGGTCAGCACAATTGGACTAAACCAAAAGCAAAGAAGTTTCCTGAATAAACTGAATGCTTCGAAGGCAGTGTAGCAGGGGCAGGGGTCTGGGGACCATAGTTTCAGGAGACATCTAAGTCAATCAGCATAATAAAATCTGTTAACAAAACATTCTGCATCCCACTTTGAAGAGTGGAGTCTGGGGTCTTAAATGCTAGCAAGCAGCCAACTAAGACATCAATTGGTCTCAACCCACCTGGATCAAAGGAGAATGAAGAACACCAAGGACACAAGGTGATTACGAGCCCAAGAGACAGAAAGGGCCACATGAACCAGAGGCTACATCATCCTGAGACCAGAAGAGCTAGATGGTGCCCAGCTACAACCAATGACTGCCCTGACAGGGAACACAATAGAGAACCCCTGAGGGAGCAGGAGAGCAGTGGGATGGAGGCCCCAAATTCTCGTAAGACCAGACTTAATGGTCTGACTGAGCCTGGAAGGACCCCGGTGGTCATGGCTCCCAGACCTTCTGCTGGCCCAGGACAGGAACCATTCCCGAAGCCAACTCTTCAGACATGGATTGGACTGGACAATGGGTTGGAGAGGGATGCTGGTTAGGGGTGAGCTTCTTGGATCAGATGGACACTTGAGACTATGTTGGCATCTCTGCCTGGAGGGGAGATGAGAGGGTGGAGGGGGTTAGAAGCTGGCGAAATGGACACAAAGAGAGAGAGTGGAGGGAGAGAGCAGGCTGTCTCATTAGGGGGAGAGTAACTGGGAGTGTGTAGCAAGGTGTATATGGGTTTTTGTGAGAGAGACTGACTTGATTTGTAAACTTTCACTTAAAGCACAATAAAAATCATTGAAAAAAAAAAAGGAGACTCATCAAAGTAGCATTAACGGAAAGACTAACTTCTGAAGCCTCCGTTTTTCCATTTGCAATCTGAGATCACTGTACTAATCCAGGGCTGGCTGATAGGTAGCTTCAGGGTTAAAGCCTAAATGCCTGGCAGTGGCTGCTCTGAGTGTGTCCTGAAAAGGCCCAGAGGGGGAGGGCAATGATTAGTTAGTGAAGTCAGACCATGGGAAGACTAGATGTCTTCTCACTGTAATGCCCATTGCCTTCAATGAGCCGCAAACTATTAAGGGAGAGAGAAAAGTAAACAAGGGAGCAGAGTGTTATACAAATACATACCCCAAGTGCATTCAGATTCAAAAAGCATATCTGTGCAAAACGCAGTGGTCAAATGACCTGGAGCTCAAAGGATACTCATGGGTCAGATGGAGCCATTACAGAGCAGCCGATACACGTTTTTGTTTTACGTACCAATCTCTCAAGGATGATTATCACTTTTACGTACAAGGACAAAGATTCAATCAGATGTCATCATGCATGTGAAAGAACCTGGAAAGTTCTCATGTGCAGAAATAAATATAAGATCACATTACTGCCCCCACATCTGAAAAGACATATTATTCTTATTGCTACAACCAATTGTTAAAGAGCCCATACCCCATTTTACCTCATTTCTCAAATACATTGGAAACTTGTCATAGGCACAGGCCAATTGAACCCCAGCACTCTCACTCTTGGCATGGTGCTTGGAGCAGACTAAGTGCAAAGTATTTATTCAATTAATGAATGATCTTAGTTTAATTTTATATCTAGGAAATTTTAACTGGGAATGGTTGAACTGAATTAAGCAGTGCCCTAATACTGCATAAAACCCTATTACTCAAAAATCATCCTAAACTAATATAATAATGTCACACTTTTGGCCTCTTCAACAATCTGGTAAATAAGTAATGGGTCAGAATATTTGAGAAAAATCTTTTCAGCAGTTTCTCACTTAGTTCTCCATGTTATCTCTCCATAGTAGCCATAGTGATTTTTAACCATTACTAAAACATGGGTGAACTGATAGCATACAGATAGGCTTGCCAACAAGGAGTAAGGAATGATTAAAACTAGTAAAAGAAATAAAAGCACTGGGAAATTTAGGATCAGTTAATGGAAAAGCAAGCAGACCTGCACATATGTCAATGGTTTTTACGTGTACCCTAGCGCACTAGTGTTCATTAGGATTTTATGACGTTAACCTTGAGTTATCAAGAACACACTCAGCTATTCCAGTACTTCTGTATTTTTAGTATTTAAAGAATTCAAGAGTGCTAAATAGTTATACGAGTCCCTGCATAGCACAAACAGTTAGGGGCTCAGCTGGTAACCAAAAGGTTGAATGTTCAAACCCACCCAGAGGTGCCTTCAAAGAAGGGCCTGGTGATCTACTTCCAAAAAATCGGCCATTGAAAACCCTACAGAACACAGTTCTGCTCTGACACACGTGGGGCCAACATCAGTTGGAAACAAGTTAAGGGCAACTGTTTTTTTTGTTGTTGTTGTTGTCCTTTAGATGACGGTATACAGAGCAAATTAGCTTCTCATTAAACAATTAATACACATATTGTTTTATGACATTGGTTGTCAACCCCACATGTCAACACTCTCCCCTTCTTGATCTAGGGTTCCCCATTACCAACTTTCCTGTCCCCTCCTACCTTCTCGCCCTTACCCCTGGACTTGTGTGCCCATTTAGTCTCGTTTTGTTTTACGGGCCTGCCTAAGCTTTGGCTGAAGGATAAACTTCAGGAGTGACCTCAGTACTGAGTTAAAAGGGTGTCTGGGGCCATACTCTCAGAGTTTCTCCAGTCTCTGTCAGGCCAGTAAGTCTGGTCTTTTGTGTGTGTGTGTATGTGTGAGTTAGAATTTTGTTCTACATTTTTCTACAGCTCTGTCCAGGGTCCTCTATTGTGCTCCCTGTCAAAGCAGTCAGTGGTGGTAGCTAGGCACCATCTAGTTGTGCTGGACTCAGCCTGGTGGAGGCCATGGTAGTTGTGGTCCATTGGTCCTTTGGAATAATCTTTTTCTTGTGTCTTTGGTTTTTTTTCATTCTCCCTTGCTCCAGATGGGGTAGGACCAGTAGAGTATCTTAGATGGCTACTCCAAGCTTTTAAGACCGCAGACGCTACTCACCAAAGTCAGATGTAGAACATATTCTTTATAGGCTATGTTATGCCAGTTGAGCTAGATGTAGCCTGAGACCATGATCCCCACAGCCCTTAGCCCAGTAATTCAGTCCCTCAGGGAGTTTGGATGGAGGGCAACTGGTTTTTAATGTAGCTGTAAAGAGTCTTATGCACAAAAAAAAGATAAAACAAACAGAAAAAGAAGTTTAGGATTCAAAGATGTGAGCTGCCATTATTTGGAAACATTGTTTCTCGAGGGCCCAGCCCCACTGTCTGCTGATACTAAGTGAGGTCCTATTGCAGGGTGTGATGAACAACCACAGGTTGGCAAGATTGCAAAGAAGTCTGAATCAAAGAACAAAAGGAATTTTAATCAACATCATTCTGTCCACTATCCAATATTTTACTCATTTTAATTGAGGTCTAGAGTCAGACCTCAAGTCCCATACATATACCCTCGCCCATATTCCCATGAGTTAAGGATATGTGGCAGATGATTTTGATTTAAAATCAAGCTGATTTAAACCAGTAGTCAGGAATAGCCATAGTAAGCAAATTTCTTCCTCAGAAAATAAGTTTTTCTTGTTTGACATAGCCTTAATATATGTTCTTCACAGCTCAGATGGGCTGGAGAAGTCACTCCTGCAAATATGAAGCACACATTTAAAAAGATTGACTTATTTGATACAGTTTTTGAAACTTCATCAAAAAATTGAATGAATGACTTGGCTGTTTTGTCAAATATAACTGAAGCAGATATTGGCAAAGCCGTTAGAAGAGGAAATTCCAGTTCAACTGGTTAATTTACTAATGTTTGTTGCTGTTATCAAAAAACAAAGTCTTTTACAGGCTTTGATCAAATAAACAAAGAAATGAAGCATTTGTAGCCTGGATATCTTTCTTAAACAAAATATAATATAGTATTTTTTTTTTTAAGATCAACTGACACTTTATGGTATTTCCCTCTAAACATACATATTGTGTATGCAAACATATCATAATGTGCTGTATCATATCTATTTATTATCACTTTAATGAGAGTCGAGATGATCAAAAATGATATTGGTTATTTCAACTAGAGCGATCTGAGATATTTAAAAAGTCAGGTTATTCATGCTAGCTCAGGCTTCTTCTTGCTAATTCATAGACTGAAAAACAAGACAGGACTTCCTGTGCATTCTTTCAATCTTGAGATTTCCAACTTGGAGAATTTTGGGCCAAAGGAGGAAAATTGTCTGTGCATACCTAGAGGACAAAGCAATACTCTGAAAATTAGATCATCTTCATGAATCCCGGTGAGGGATGAAAGCTGGGTGCTTGTAATGTACCAGGAACTTTGTGTCAACTGTGTTGACTAACCCCACAGCGGGGCAATAGGGACCACCGCAACCCCAATTCTGCAGTAAGTTAACTGGGGATCTGAGAGGCCAGATGGACACACGTGACTTCACAGCAGGTAAATTGCAGAGCTCAGATTCACACTAATGATGGCCTGGTTCAAGAGCCTGTGCTCTTCCCACATAATACAAGTGAAACAGAAATAACCTCTGTGTATTGGCCCCATTTTGTTTACTTCTATTGCAAGCTGAGGCCTGTCAGCCAAACAAAGCCTGCCAGCGCCTAACTCAAATTTGTACACATCCAGTTGTTTTAAAAATAGCCCAAATAAGCAGATTTTTTAACCACTTAAAGCCTGACTACTTTACAGATCTTAAGAAACTGAGCCCAGCATCTGCTAGTCCTACACCTGTTGCCATCTGATTGATTCCAACTCATAGCCACCCTATAGAACAGAGTAGAAATGCCCCATAGAGCTTCCAAGGAGCACCTGGTGGATTTGAACTGCTGACCTTTTGGTTAGCAGCTGTAGCACTTAACCACTACGCCACCAGAGTTCCCACAACTTAGATCCCAAAACCAACTGCTGTAGAGTCGATTCCGACTCATAGTGACCCTATAGGACAGAGTAGAACTGCACCATAGAGTTTCCAAGGAGCACCTGGGGGATTCAAACTGCCGACCTCTTGGTTAGCAACCATAGCACTTAACCACTACGCCACCAGGGTTTCCACAACTTAGATGGCTACACATAAATTCAAAGTCAAGAAGTGCAGTTTAACTATGAGCCAGATGGGGGAGAATTAAAAATATCTGACTAGTAAAAGTAATGACTACCATCCTAAAGGCAGTCAAATTCAGTACAAACACACACAGATACACAACATGGGTTTTCCATGTAAAAATAGTCTTCAGGTTGAATGCTGTCTGCGGATTGTCAGTTTCTAACCCTTTATCCAGACACAATCTTGCATTTTTACAGATAGTATAACTGAAACTCCTTAAGGATTTTCTTAAAGACACTCAACAAGTGAGTACTAGAATCTAGCTCTCACTAAATTCCACAGAGCACTGTGTTATAGTACAAAACCCAGGCTTTGGCTTTCAGAGCTGGGCTCAAGTTTCAACTCCACATCTATATTTCTGAGTGTAGGTGGTCAAGTTAGTTCACCTCTCTGAATTTCACATGCTGTACTTGCCAAACAGAAATAATATTAAAATTACTTACCTCAGTGAGTTACTGTGAAGACAAAGTAAGAAAAATTATTGAAAGGGCTGTTCTAGTCCTTCAACAATTCTATTTTTAGACAGAAGTTTATGGCTAGAGGTGTGTGATTTTGGCAAAGACAAGTCTTGCCTTACTAGCGGAGCTTATACTTACAAGGATTCCTAAGGAAAAGGTGATTGCTCTTATCATGTGGGTGTCTCAGAAGTCTCACATTTACAGAAGTGGCAGACTGTTTGATGAGGAGTGAGATGCAATTAGGCCGCCAAGCAGCAAAGCAGAGATTTTTGTGATCAGCAGTAAAGGCTCAGGGTGCAGTCAGATATTTGCTTAAGGAGGGCCATTATTGTGGCTTCGCTCAAGGGTCTCTGAAAGCAGATTCTCCAAGGACCACACTGGAGAGTGGACGAACTATGCTAATTCTCAAAGGAGGGCATTGAAGTCATGGAATTTGATGGGTGGGAGTCAAATAAAATGGCGTTGGCCTTCATCTGATCCCTCCTGAGAAATCCATCTAAACTTTGTAAGGGCTACAACTGAAATACTTCTTCTGAATTAACTGGATGTTTGAAGGTCAGGCAGTGGTTCTAAAATTTTAAGACTATGAGAATTACTTAAGCAGCATGTAAGGATGCTACAATTTCAAAATTCAGCCCCCTGGAGTTTTGATTCAATGGGTTTGAGATGAGACTTGGAAATCTGCATGCAGGTGGACTGTAATTTGAGAAACACCAGACCCTGGCTTCATATTTTGGCTGCAAATTAAAACCATCTGACAAGTTTTTAAAGTAGACTCCATTCCACACTTAGTATTTGAGAATCTCCTTTTAAGCTAAAGATAGAGGCCCAAGCACAGGTATTTTTTGAAAGCATCCAAGTGATTCTAATGTACAACCAGGATTGAGAACCTCTGTATCTAATCTAAAGAAATGTTTGTCTGCTTAAAGAAAGCCATGACAATGGCCTTAAAGATATGTCACAGCCCAGATAAAGATAGATAGCTGCCGTAGAGTTGACACTGACTGTTGGCAACCCTATGTGCCACAGAAAAAAACATCTCCCAGCCCTGCATCATCTTCACCATAGCTGGCATGTTCGAGTCCATCATTGTGGCTACTGCATCAATCCATCTCACCAAAGGTCTCCTTCACCCTCATTGGCCCTCTACTTCACCAAATACAATGCCCTCCTCTAGCTATTGATCTCTGCTTGATGACATGCCCAAAGCAAGCGAGTTGGACAATGTTTTGTTGTGATCCATAAGGTTTTCATTGGCTAATTTTTAGAAGTAGATTGTCAGGCCTTTGTAGTCTTTCTTAGTCTGGAAGCTCCACTGAAACCTGTCCACCATGGATGACCCTGCTGGTATTTGAAATACCAATGACATAGTTCCAGTATCAGAGCAACACCAAGCCACCACAGTACAACAAATTGACAGATGAGTGGTAGCACGACTGCCTAGGTGTCTCTTTCCAAGGAGTCGCAGAATATTAAAGTACAAGGGCCATTGTTTGTCAGCATAGAATGTGTGCATAGTTCTGACAGTGTAAATAGCTCAAGAAAGGAAATCTCTAACCCAGACTTTGGGGGACAAAGGGGTGCAGATCCAACAGGCAGAACTGTAGGGATTCTCTCACTTCTTCAGCACTAATGTACCCCTAAACCCACATTTCCAAGTTTATCGTTCTTTGTGCAATCTCCTGTCCCTACTAGCGTTCTGCAAGTTTATCTTTATGCAGTTTAGTGCCCTCTTTCCACAGACCATTGTCCCCTCACCAGCTCTTAAACCAGCTCTGTGGAAGCCTGCTTAACTGTAAATTGAATTCCTGAGAGCCTGTGCCTTTTCTACAGAAGTTCTATTGCATCTCATCCAAACTACAATTTGGATTTTCCCTAGCAGCAGCATTTCTCTAAAAAGGCCAAGAGGTAGTCATGCAAACAGAATGAGGAGATATTTCATGGTTTAAAATCAGGAAAGATGTGTGCCAGGTTTGTATCCTTTCACCATAATTATTTAATCTGTATGCTAAGCAAATAATCTGAGAAGCTGGATTGTATGAAGAAGGATTGGAGGAAGACTCATTAACAGCCTTCAAATTGCAGATGACACAACCTTGCTTGCTGATAGTAAAGAGGATTTGAAGCACTTACTGATGAAGACCAAAGACCACAGCCTTCAGTATGGATTACACCTCAACATAAAGAAAATAAAAATCCTCACAACTGGACCAATAAGCAACAAGCAACATCATAATAAATGGAGAAAAGATCGAAGTTGTCAAGGATTTCATTTTTCTTGTATCCACAATCAACACCCACGGAAGGAGCAGCCAAGAAATCAAATGATGTATTATCCCATTGGGCAAATTTGCTGCAAAAGACCTCTTAAAAGTGTCAAAAAGCAAAGATGTCACTTTGAGGACTAAGGTGTGTCTGACCCAAGCCATGATATTTTCAATTGCTTCATATGCATGTGAAAGCTGGACCACGACTAAGAATGACTGAAGAAGAATTGATGCCTTTGAATTATGGTGTTGGCAAAGAATATTGAATATACCATGAACTACTGGAAGAAAGAGGAAGTCTGTCTTGAAAGAAGTACAGCCAGAGTACTCCTTGGAAGACAGGATGGCAAAACTTCATCTCACATACTTTAGACATGCTATCAAGAGGGGCCAGTCCATGAAGAGGTACATCATGCTTGGTAAGGTAGAGAATCAGCAATAAAGAGGAACTCCCCCGTCAAGGACTGACAGAGTGGCTGCAACAATGGGCTCAAACATAGCAAGGATTGCGAGGACGGCACAGGACCAGGCAGTGTTTTGTTTTGGTGTACATAGGGTCACCATGAGTCCGAACCAACTGGAAGGCACCTAACAACAATAACATATTGTATATTGTATAAAGTATTATATATCCTTCCACTTACCTTTTTTATTCCATATTGTTTGTAAGATTTTTTTTTAAACATATATCACTTGTGTATTAGTCAATTTTGTTGTGGTGATAAACAACTTAAAACCTCAGTACCTACAACAAATACTTATTTTTTTCTCATTTACATGTAGTTTGCAGGTCTGTTGCAGTTCTATTCTGGACTTTAACTGAGGCTCTTCTCCAGGTCTCCTCATTCCAGGATGCAGGCTAAAGGAGCAGCCATTATAGAGATCCAAAGGGCAGTCAGAAACTTCTCATTTGTTAATCTGAAAATATTTCTATTTTGAACTTGTTCTCAAACAAAAGTTATCAGGGCATAAAATTCTTGCTTGGCAATTATTTCTTCTCAATAATTTAAAAGTTATTATTCTATTGTCCCTTGCCTTCTTATTTGCTTCTGAGAAGTTTGCAATTATAGCAAACTTAATTATTGTTCTATTGTAGGTAGTCCGTCTTTTTCCTCTGATTGTTCTTAAGAATTCCTTTTTGTCTTTGGTGTTCTGGAGTTTTACCACAATAAATCTACAGTAAATCTACCGAAGACTTAAAATAGTTTGTAAGTCTGGTGATTCATTTCTTCCTTTACTTCTGAAAATTTCTCAGCCATTTAATCAAATTATATGTTTTATCTTTTTCATTTTATCCTCTGTCTCAATTCTTTCCATTATTTCCCATCTTTTGACTTGCTATGCTGCTTTCTCAAAAATATCAAATCTATCTTTTAGTTTGTTACTTTGTTCTTTAGATATTATGATCCAAGACATTAGTTTTTAATCAATGATTGTAACTTTCTAAAGTATTTTTTCAAATGTTTTGTTCCTTTGATCCTATGTTTCCTATTACATTCTTTATTTCTTAAACATTTATTTAATATGTTGTATCTGATAATTCGACTATCACAAGTTCCTCTGGATCTCATTCTATTTTTTGTTTTATGTGCTGACTCATTTATTATGTTGATTTTATCATATGGTTTAATATACTGTAATGGGGCTCATTTAATCACTTGCTGTAAAATATTGAATTGTGAGGTAATTTTGTGGGAGTTCTCTGGGAACTTAAGGAGGCATGGTTGAGGGTATGTTCACTTTGGGATTTTTCAAAACAAATGGAAAAGGTAAATTTTAACTCTAAATCTGTGTGAGGTCAAGTGCCTATTTGCTAAGTTTTAGAGGAAATATTTTATTTCCACCCATGACTATTTCCTTACTGTGTTTCTTTTCCAGTGGGTGGATTTCTCTTTAAGTGGCAGTCTCTATTTGGTACTTTCTTTGGCCCTCATCAACTTCCTGAATACACATGCTTTTACTTCTACTCTCGTAGTTAGTCTGTACAACAGTATTTACAGTAACGCTTTTGGACCCCTTGAACACTCCTTGACAATCCAAATTCTGAACAACCTCTACCACCTTCTTTATCTACTTCTGACCTGAAGCTGCCAAGCATCTGTGGAGAGAGTCACCAAATTCCATTAACTTTTTTTCCTTCGGATTAACTTCCTAGCCTCAAATATATCTACATGGCTGCCCTATACCCTTTTATTCATTCCTGAATTGATGTTCCAAATGGTTTAATTTATAATTTGCTCTGTCCCTTATTTGAGTAGTGAACTTTTCTCCTGCTTAGTTTTTGGGTCACAGACAATACTGTTAGATGGTATATTTGAAGGAGACTGACCATCCAGGCTCCTAGAGACCATCTTCCTGCACATGGCTGAGTCACGGAGATAGATTTCCTGAATCTCTTCATTACATGAGCCAAGAAGTCCTATTGAAAAGAAGTTAAATCAGGGTTACAGCCTGAGTAGAGATATATAGCCTATGCTGATAAACAGATATCTAGGTTAGAATGGGGACTTTTGGAGGAGGACAGATTGGAAACAAGATGAGACTTCGGAAGACAATCATCTTGAGCCAAGATGTTCAATAGAATGGGCTGGACTGAGTGCCAGGAACTGAAGATGAAGCAGCTAGCAGTTCTACTAGGTATGATATGGGTTGGGTCTAGCCATCTGGGTCTCTCTGGGCCCAACGTCCCTCCCCAACTCCCTGCCCCAGAATGCCTGTGTGTCATTTAAAGGAGAAATTACTTTTTGGAAATAACCTTGTCACTGGTGCCCTGTCACTCTGCCGTCCTTTGCCTCTCTGAAAGAGCTAGCCATGAGAAGCTTGAGCACAGTAAAGAGGGAGCAGACCGCTGGAGATGAGTGGTCTCAGTAAGGCCAGCAGTAGAGTCATCAGTCTGTAGTCCAGATTTGGGACAACACACTGTTGTCCCCCACCCCTGCCCGTTTCACGGATTTACCCGACTCTTTCCAGGGGATTTTAGAAGCAGTAAGTAGACTTTACAGGAAAAGATTGAACGTCTGCTAACCAGACGGTTGGGAACTCACAGCATTCAAATTTTGTGGAACATTTTACTCACTATTGGATGAAACCAGGAACATACTAGTAAAAATGTGAGGTGTTGTCCAGGATTATTCTGAATTTTATTGCACTTCCCATATATATTTATCAAATCTGTAATCATTACCTCTAGAGCAGATTAAGATCAGCCAAAATATGTACTCTCTACTGTGTTCCTTCCTAACTTAGAGTTTCTCAGTATCTTCATATACTGTCATTTTCTGTTCTCCTATTTGGAGCCCTGGTGTCACAGCAGTAAAGAGCTCAATTACTAACCAAAAGATTGACAGTTCGAATCCACCAGTCATTCCTTGGAAACTCTGTGGGTCAGTTCTATTCTGTCCTATAAAGTCGCGATGAGTCGGAATCAACTCTACAGCAATGTGTTTGGGGTTTTTGTTTTTGTTGTTGTTGTTGTTTATTCTCCTTTTAGATGAGAAATCTATTTCTTCTTTTCAGGAATAATTTTACAGGCTCTCTTCCATCATGCATATTAAGTTGTGCCCTTTTTCTCTGGTGATTTTCCTCTGCTGACAAATATGTTTGCATCTCTAGATCCTACAAATTAAATAAAATACAAAAACTCCATCCACCCACATAGACTCCTCTGTTCCTTTGATACTGGTAGCCACTGTGATGGCCATGTTCCCTGTGATTACCTTTCCTAAAAGAGTTTAGGAGGTAATCCATCCAAGTGATACCCTGGGGGTGGGCTGGGAGTAGGATCTTCAAGCTTTTTATCCACAGTTGTAGTATAAAGCCGATTCACCAAAGCAAAGAGAGGGTTGCCCCAGAAATTAAGTCAAGTGAAACCTGGGAGGAAATTCAATAGCCAGTTTCCCAAATGTAGGGGCAGTGATTTTCAAGAAGAGATCAAATGGGCACCTACAAGAAGCCCAGATGGGCTGGGGAATGAAGCTCAGGGGAGAACATCAGTAATTCTGGAGCCAGTGTTCAACTGTTGCACCCAACTGTTCCCCAGTTTCTGGGACCTCAGGTCCCTGTCCAAGATGTTTAAAGGTACCAACAAGAAATAGACAAGAACTGGAACTCAGACTCTGAGCTTTCTTTGCTATTTCTATTTTTCTGCTAGGGCTCAAATCCAAGGCCCTGGTGGTCTCAAATTCATGTGTGCATGTATCAACTGATACACCTGAGAGGCATGTATGTGGCAGGTAAAGGGGATAGCTGAAGGTTAATCCTAAGGGTAAGTTTAATTTTTTACCCTAACCTTTTTATCTAGATCTTCTCTAGAATCAAGACAAAATTCTCATCAACCTTCTCTCTGTGCCTAAAAGTTGCATTTTTTTAAATGTCCTTTCATTCTTACCCCAGGGGAGACACGGATGAAAAGAATTCACAAGTACTAATTTAGTTGATGACGGTAATATTTAGTAACAGGGGGGATATCAAAGGCCTGATCCTGGCACCAATGTTAATATATTTTAAAGCCCTCTAAAAATGAATACACTTGTTAATTTTTCAGATTAAAACAAACACATATAGCAAGAGTGTTCAAAATTCTATCCTGGACAAGTTTTTTCATAGGTGTAATTGTAGTTCTCAAGGCTAATTCAGTCTTGGGAAAAAAACTACATTTCTTTTGTTATATTTTCCAAAGATAGACTCTGTTTTTCCCCAGTCAAAATTTTCAACAAGCTACTATTCTTCTAAACATACTTATCCGCCAGCAGTGAGCTTTGATTCCTGTGGTGTTGATCTTCAGCTTAAACATAGGCTTATTTCTAAAAAAACAAAATTGCCCGCTAGTGCAGCTTAGCTGCCAGGGTGTCCGCTCATTTTCCATGAAAGCACAGATTCACTCACCTCCCCTGACTGGGCATCAGCCTCACACTCTGCAGGCCTTATTATTTGAAAATGTTTAATCTCTTCTTACATTACCAGAAACCTGTTTGGACAAAAACAAGACATCTTTAACTTGCTGATTCCCTCGCAGCTCCATGCAGCTTTATCCATGGTGGTACCTGAACTTATCGGGGCTCCGTGAGTCCTGAGCCATCCTGGGTCCAAGTCTGAGAGGCTCCTCTGTGGACTTGGCACCCGGTATGCTTATTGTTCCTTTGTGTAGTGAGCTGATAACAGCTTCTTTTGAACAGTTTTTCTTCTTTTAATGAGAGGCCAAGAGCACTTCAGGGATTCATCTTGCCTCATAAAAGTTAGCAACATGAGACAGTTGGGTTGAAAAAACCAGAGTATTTCAAGAAGGGAAATTCTAAGTGTGTGGCCAGGTATAGAAAGGAACTGTCAAAAATGTTAGAATGATCTCTCTCTGTCTCTCTGTCCCTGTCTCTCTCTCTCTCTTGCTCTCCCCCCACCTCTCCACACCTTACATCATTCTTTTTTCTAAAATTTATGTACTATGGAAACCCTGGTGGTGTGGTGGTAAAGAGCTCAGGCTGCTAACCAAAAGGTCGGCTGTTCGAGTCCACCAGACGCACCTTGGAAACTCTATGGGGCAGTTCTACTCTGTCCTTTTGGTCTCTATGAGTCGGAATCGACTCGACAGCAATGGGTTTGGCTTGGTTTTGACATACCTATACCTATGAGGCTGTCAAAGATGGGTCAGAGACCCAACTAAAATAATTTTAACCCTCCCTTCTCCCCCAAAAGAGTCCCCGGGTGGTGCAAACAGTTAAGCACTGGGCTACTAACTAAAACACTGGCAGTTTGAATCCACTCAGAGGCTTCTTGGAAGAAAGACCTGGCAATTTACTTCTGAAAGGTCACAGCCATTGAAAATCCTATGGAGCACAGTTCTCTGGCACACATGGGGTCACCATGAGTTGGAATCGATTTGACAGTGTCATGGTTGAATTATGTCCCCCTCAAAAATGTGTGTATTAGCTTGGTTAGGCCATGATTCCCAGTATTCTGTGATTGTCCTCCATTTTGTGATTGTAATTTTATGTTAAAGAGGATTAGGATGTGATTATAACAACGTTACCAGGTCCCATCCCTGATCCAATGTAAAGTGAATTTCCTTGGGGTGTGGCCTTATCCCTCATGAGAGAAAAGGAAAGGAAAGTTAGCAGAGAGGGAGAACCTCATACCACCAAGAAAGCAGTGACGGGAGCAGAGTGGGTCCTTTGGACCCTGGGTCTCTATGAGGAGAAGCTTCTAGTCCAGGGGAAGATTGATGACAAGGCTGACAGAGAGACAAAGCCTTACCCTGGAGTTGACACCCTGAATTTGCCTACTTTACTGTGAGAAAATAAACTTCTCTTCGTTAAAGCCATCTGCTTGTGGTATTTCTGTTATAGCAGCACTAGATAACTAAGACAGACAGTAACTTGTTTTGTTTTTTTCCTCCGAGAAAGAGGTTGGTAATAATTTTTACATGGACTTGCCCTTTTGTCCCTCCTGAACCCTGGCCCAGTAATTAGGATAACTCCCTCCTGCCATTTATTCATTCTCTCTACCTAAGCTTTCTGATTCTTATTGAGATAGATAGGGTTAACTGTGCTGGCAGAATGAAAGAGCTGTTAGAAGATTACCATCTAGAAGTTGGGTAAATATGAACCACACACTGTCAACATGAGATCAGATTGAAACAACCCGTGAATTACTATCTCCCTCTTTTTTTTTTTTTTCTTAGTGTTTTACTAGTTCTTTCCCCCTTTACAGGCTCCCACATGTGCAGAAGAACAAAGTGTGACCAATGTTTAACCTTCCTCAGCCTTCCAAAGATGGCGATGTAGTGCCAAAGATCAGTATGCTTGCGCTATATCCCATAATAAGAGATGGCAAGGGCTGCCAAGAGGACTCCATCTTGAATATCAGCGGGTTCCATCTTGGACTCCAGGTGCGCACGGAACCTAATTAACATACACTACTACTCTGAGAAGTACCCACCCCTTGAAAGAAGCCCAATAAATATTCGTTACCTTATTGTCTCCACCAACCCCATATAAGGCCTAGCCTTGCTTCTCTTTTTGAGTCAGTCTTTTGGAGAGGCTTAGATCCCCACTGACTCCTTTTGCTTGACTCAAGCAAAATAAAGCTTGCTAAAGATAAAGTTTGTCTTTTGCCTGTATCCTTACTCCGGAAAAGACAAGGACCCTTTGTGTCAGACTGGCGATTGGTAATATTATCACCTACCAAATTACTTCCCTGATGACCAAACCATGTGAAACCTTTATTGATCCTAACTTTATAGAAGGCTGCAAGAGTGTGTATGTTTGTGGACTATGAGGATTTATACGTGTATGGGAAAACCTCTACACTCAGATTGTTTCTGAGTTTATTCAGGATCTATTATATGAACTAATCCTTATTGGATCACCATGAGAGAAACATGATTTCCATGAGTAAATTAAGGTTCAAGCATTTGAAGGGATGTGTAGCTAAAAATTAGTGTCATAATTTGAATTCAGGTTTACTGCTTACAAAACTTTTGCTCTTTCCAGTTCACCATACTGCGTTCAAGAGACAGGCACCCAAAGTGAAGTAATAAAGCAAGTTGGAAATCACAGGTCAAAAAAACAGTGGCTATCACAAGGCTTCTGTGCACACTTCAGTGACAAACAATTGGCCCAGGCAGTGTTCCATGTAGTTCACATTTGATGTTAGTTACTACAATGAAGGGAGGGAGGGAATAAAAGTTAAGACTGGGAAACAAGAGTCATCCGTGAATAAAGAATGCCTAGAAAAGCTTTTCTCAGACAAGAGTTCACCAAGAAGTGAGTCTTTTTCTGTGACATGCTCGGTAGGTTAAGTCTAAAAACTCGATAGTGCAAAGAATGAGACAGTAGGTAATAGAGGATTTACATTAGAGAGGAGTGGAGCTCCAGCTTTTCAGTGACATACACGTCATTTTTTCTAGTCGCTACTCAAAATAAGAAAACTCTAGAGCAATAGAAATATGCTTGATGAAATCCCTAATTTTACCATTGCAAACTCAAGAGCCTGATAACATTTTCCAACTGATGTAATTTTCCTGATATCTGGAATTGGACAGAGAAATAAGCAAATAGATGAAACAGAGAATTAAAGGGGGATTAGGACTCAGAAGCCGACCAAGGGATGATACAACATCAGACAGCAGGAAGGAAGTTGTGAGGTGCTGTGTGGTGTCTGGGATTAACAAGTTAGTTTTCTTGAAGTAATTTTCAAGTAAGTTGACCCAAAACATTTTTTTGTCAATTATTTCATGCCTACATGATCCAGGCTCTGTGCTAGGCCTGAGTGATAGAGCAGTCAACAAGACAGATATTATGGTAGGGCAAATAATGGTCCCCCAAGTTGTCTATACCCCAATCCCTGGAACCTGTGAATATGTTACTTGCATGGCAAAGGGGACTTTGCGTACTTGATTAAGGTTACAGATCCTGAGATGGGGAGGTTATCCTGAATCATCTCTGTTGGCCCAGTCTAATCACAGGAGCTCTTCTTTAAGAGTGAAGAATCTTTTGCAGGTGAGATCAGAGAAATGTGGTAGAACAAGAGGCAGGAGCGATTCCAAGCCTGACAGGGACTTGACTTGCTGTTACTGGCTTTGAAGATGAAAGGGCCCATGAACAAGAGAATATGGGTGGCCTCGAGAAGCTGAGAATGACCCCCAGCTGACAACCAGGAAGTAAATGGAGAATCTCAGTCCTGCAACCACTTGGAACTGAATTCCACCAGCAACCTGAATGAGTCTGGAAGCAGAGTCTCCCCCAGAGCTTCTAGAAAGGAACAAGGTATATCACACCAGCTGAAACCTTGATTCTGGCCTTTCAAGACTGAGAGGACCTATTATATTTCTGATCTACAGAACTGTGAGATATTAAATTTGTATTTTTAAAAGCTGCGAAGTTGTGGCAACTTATTATGTCAGCAACAGAAAATTAACACAGACACAATCCCTTCCCTCAGGGAACTTATATTCTTGTGGGGCAAAACCACAACCCACTGCCATCGAGTCGATTCTGACTCATAGCGACCGTATAGAACAGAGTAGAAGTGCCCCATAGAGTTTCCAAGGAGCACCTGGAGGATTCGAACTGCTGAACTCTTGGTTAGTAGCCATGGCACTTAACCACTATGCCACCAGGGGCAGATAACAAAAAAGTAATCTGACAAATGAACAAAAATAATTGCACAGCATAATAAGTGCTATGAGCGAAATAAGCAAACAGATGAAACAAAATTACAGAAGGGACCCATGCATGAGAAGCTGTCAGTACAGGTGATGTGGAAGCTGAGGCCTAAAGGAGAGAAGGAAGTAGGCTTTCAAAGAACCAGAACAAGAGCGCCTCATGCAGTGGGAACAGGATATGCAAAGGCCTTGAAGTGGGAAAGAACCCATGGTATTCAAGAAACTGAAAGCTGACCAGTAAGATTGTAGCATAGCAAAGGGTAAAAACTTAGAAAGATAAGGTTGTAGCGATAGGCTGAGCAGAGAGCACATGGTGCTTTAGAGAACATGATTCAAAATACGGATTTTACCCTAATAGGAAATCCTTATAAACCTCTAAGCAGAAAAGTACAATGAATATGGGATTCTGAAACAGAAAAGTGATATTGGTGGAAAAACTGGAGAAACTCAAGTAAACTCCTTATTTCAGTTAATAGTATTGTACCAGGGTTAATTTATTAGTTTTGGTCATCATACCAAGGTTAGCTTGATTACTTAATATAGCGAAAACACACATTTTCTTTAATTAATTTTAAAAAAGAACTGTTTGGATTTTAGATATGTTGCTTATCAATTATTGTATCAGGAATAATTTGTTTGTATTAGGAAGGATTTCTGTTCTGTCTTCTAAATGGAAACTTTTTTCCCAAGGATATTTATATCTACTCCGTTTGATTCAGAAACTAGAAGGCAGCATGCCCTTTTCAACATGGGCTCCCTAGTTCTCACTTGAATCTGTTAAAGAAAGTAGGATCAAGGAATGTTAGATTACAAATGCCAACTCCTGACTCTCAGCTCTAAGAGTTTGCCCCTGACATTTCCCTTACTCCCTTGCTATGGAGTAGCAGGTTCCATCGTGAGCGAGCTAGCAGTGCTTGCATTACCCAGTTCTCTCCAGTTGCCACTGCCGTGGCTATCCCTTATAGACTACATCTTGTTTTCCCTGAGAGTGGTCTAGCTTTTTTCACTGTTGGGTAGTGTGTCCATCGAGCCATCTGCAACTCCGGGCGCCAAGTCCTTTGCTACTGACCTCAGTTGCATGGCAGATAATAGTGCTCAGGCACAGACTGTCTTTCGCAAGGCAGTTATTTTGGTACTGCAGTCCAAATGAAAAAAAGATTAGTGAAAGCTTTTTATTATTTAGAGAGGCATTGGCACTACCCACTGAGTCCATTGAGAAGAGCTCCCAGACCAAGTTGACCCTCCAAGGAAAGAGCGAAGATATCCCGTGAAGCAATTGTTCAAACCACTTAGTGGAACTCCATTCTTTAAGGGGATCACCTGGTAGTTGACATCACTTCCTCGCTGAAAAGCACTACCTTTTTCTGTGTTTTAGCTTGCTTGTCTTTTTGTAGGCTGAACCCCCTGCTGAACTCTTCACACGTACACCACTCACCCCAGCACACCCTCCCTGGCAGTGGGTAAACGGCAAATAAAAAGCTTCTTTCCATCAAGTCGGTTGACAAGGGCAGGTGGCAGGGTACCCAATGATGCTTTTGCTCTCCATGCTGTTTAATGTCTCCAAGATCAAATACAAAGATCATGGGAGGACCGGGTGATCAGCGGGGCGACAATAGATGACTGTACCAGGTTCTGGATAAGTTGTACGACTGAGACGAAATGGATGGCCCCATTTAAAATGACTTCAGAAGTATCAAAAGAGGTCTCTGTAGTCACCGTATGTGCCTTCAGACTCGAACATTATTTTCCAGCCCTGCTGGTGCTACTATCACAGAGCGGGAAGTAAATGCGAAAAAGGCTTTCTCATCATTCAGATTTCTTCCTCTGTAAGCTTTTTCCAAAAAGAAATGCAAACTTTGTATGTGAGTGAGCTTTGGAATGGGCCTGGGACAGCGTGCCCCATTCACAGAAATGTTTGTGGGACACAAGAAATAGTCATGCGGTGTCCAGAGAGTTTTCACCAAGAAAAAATATCAGATTGTTTTTCCATTGCTCATCAGGGACATTGTGCCCACCAGATATGTGCTAATCATGAGACAAGTTACATATTTTCTGAGTTGTTATATTTTTTACCCAAGTCTAACCTTCCATACGGGGGTTGCTTGTGGATTCCTTATTTTATTCTGCAATAGAATAAAGACAACTCTACACACATACACCCAACTTTAATAAGCGTAAAAATAAAGCCAAGTCTAATGGAAGAGACACGGATACACATACGCACATCTATGTCAACTGCAGCAATATTCACAGTAGCCAAAAGATTAGTAAAATTGTCCTGTGAAATTGGGTCTGGTGATTTGGGGGAGTGTAGCTCCTTGGGGGAAAAAAATGTTATCTTCTTCTGAGATATGTTTTATTTTCTTCTCAGATACCTCATTTGAATCATTCCTTCTATTTTAATTTTAATGTATTTTATATATTTTATATTTTCCCCAACTACGAAGTGGCGTAGACCCTTGCAAATATAATATAATGACACTATGGAAATACTTTGGCTATTTTTAAAAAGGGTTAAACAAGGAAATATCCACAAACATATTTGTGCTTATCTGAAGTGACTTTCCTAGTTCGTAGACATCAATATTAGACAGAATCAGAAGAGCAAAAGATTCATTTTGTGTGTGTATCTGGGTGTGTATGTGTGTCTACATGCACGTGTGTGTGTGTGTAAGGTTGTATGTGTTACATGAATCTAAGGGCATTTCTGACTAAAATTGCTATCCTGTTAAATTTCAATTTTATATATATATATATATAAAATCCAAACCAAAACCCCTGCTCTCATGTCAATTCCGACTCATAGCAACCCTATAGAACAGAGTAGGACTGCCCCATAGAGTTTCCAAGGAGGACCCGGTGGATTTGAACTGCCAACCTTTTGGTTAGCAGCCATAGCACTTGACCACTATGCTATATACATTACCTGAAATCTGAAAGTTAGAGTGAAATTATTTAGTACAATCGAATTATTTTAGATGAACCCAAACCAAAACCAAACCCAGTGCCGTGAAGTCAATTCTGACTCATAGCGACACTATAGGATGAACTGAAAATCTGAAAAGTAGGTAATTTGCCCATATCTGTTGTTCATTCAAAGGAGGAGTTAATGAAGATCAGAAGTGATTCCGGCAGATTCATGGAGGAGGTAGAACTTACATTGAGAGTCTTCCTCAAAGAGAATAGATATTGGTAGAAATTTTGAAATTTGGCAAAACCTTTCAGCTTTCAAAGAAGCGTAAGTGTACACATAGGTGTTAAAATGACAAATGATGTAACAGTAATTTTTCTCTTAAATTATTTGGGATTTTAAGCAACATCTACATTAGAAAGTTCCATTTGTATGATTGTATTCAACTAAATGGGATAGCAGATTCTGTACTTGAGCAGAAATAGTTAATGTGTGTGTTTTAGCAATCAGGGCGATTCCTTTTTTAGACATTATGCCCAATATGAGTGGTGGGGTTGCATTAGATAAATCAACACACATACCCTTGGCCAGCACAATCTTAAGTGATTTTGAAGGTATAGAGAGCTCAGAATTCTCTGGGAATTGAGTAGAGAGCCACTCAAGCCTGACAAAGCTTGAGATATTTATATAAATGTATTACAATCCAGCCTTCATCAACCACCTCCTTGGTGTCTCACCACATCTGTGATGGCTAAGAAGTAGAGCTGGGATAGGGAGGAGAGATGGAAAAATTAACTCAAACTTTGAGGTATTCTAGCTCCTCATAACATCTGGGGTATGAGAAGATTCTGGTCTTATCTTGTCCAGGTCTTGGATTTTTTAATATCCTAAATGCTTCATAGCTAAACACCTCCAAAGTGAAATTCTAAAAGGTAGGTAGTTTGCCCAAGTTTCCAAAGCTATTAGAGGGTGGCATTAGGCCTGGAACCCATGCCCCCGAATTCTCAGATCATGTTTACGATCATGTATTCCTCTCTTTCCTCAAACAGCATGAGGAACAGCGTGAGGAACAGCAGAAGGAACAGCAGGAGGGACAGCGTGAGGAACAGCGTGAGGAACAGCAGGAGGAAGAGCGTGAGAGACTGCGTGAGGGACAGCGTGAGGAAGAGCATGCCTCATAGCAAACATCAGGCATCGGAATGAGCCACGTAGCAGACATAAGCATTCTTCCTTTTCTTCCTTCGACTTACATTCACTAGGACTGCACGTGGTACTTAAGCAGGTGAGCATTGCCAGGGACATTCTCGCACAGTTAACTGTGAAGGAAAAATATAAAGGACTAGCAATTCACAAATACTTTGCTTTAAGAGACTTCGGTCAATGGAGGAAGACATACTTCAATTTTTTTCTGCCTGTTTGGGTCATTAACCACTTTTTAATTACTGTAATGAACTCCTGTCTGAATATGACTACTCTTTAATAGTGTGAACTTTCTTGATTATGATAAGCTTGGTCATTACATAGCCAACATGGTACTAAATCTTACCATGATTTTGCACTAAGTATTAGCGGAGGAAAAAGGTCATAAGGCAGGTATAACTGGGAAAGTCCCTGCATCCTTCTGGGCCTCATAAGGCCTCACCTGTGCAAAGAAAGATGTAGCCAGGTTATCTTGAAGGTCACTTGACTTCCAGTTGCTGAACAGCTCCTGAAACTCATGAGGTTTACCTTTTATTTATGTCTCTTTTGGGATTGGGATCTTTCAGTGAAATGTGAGTTTCATTCAGGAAGAAAGTGAGGAAGAATAGTCTTTCTAGATAAGGAAATCCTCATTCATAAATGATCTGTGGATCTAGAGGCACCCAACATTGCAGAATGAAGCAGGATAGCCATTAGTTTGAGTACCGTCCCAAATATGGGTCAGCAGTTTCACGGCTGTATTCCTTGATAATAGAAAGCAATCTCTTTCCACTGTACTGACTCATTTCATTATGGGCCAGACACTGAGATTAGATTCCAGTCAGACCAGTATATATATATATAAACCTGTTGCCATCGAGTCAATTCTGACTTATAGCGACCCTATAGGACAGCATAGAACTGCCCCATAGAGTTTCCAAGGAGCATGTGTTGGATTCAAACTGCCAACCTTTTGGTTAGCAGTCATAGCTCTTAACCACTACACTCCAACGGTTTCTGTATATGTATATATATTGATTTTTACCTTGACAGCCTCTGTTTCTAAATATTAAACATCCCCCCTTGTTGTGAAATCTAAAATCAAACACCAATCCTGGATTCACTCTGATGGCAGGAGATTAACTGGAAAAGTCCACTTCCAGGGCAAAAGACATATTTCTATGTTATAATATTACCAATACAGAACGTGCAGAGCACATGTTTCGCAGTGTTCACTGTCATCCATTAACCAAAGAGTGAATGTTAGCGGTAGAGAGATGCCAAAAAGTTGCCGACGTTCCTGATCCTGCTGCAGGAAACATAGACATAAAATCAGGTTTCAGTATGCCCTGCCGGGAGCTGTAAGTAACGCTGTGTGCAAAGGAAGGACAGCTTGTTCGTGAACACGAGCACAGTAGCAAGTTGTGTGGAAAGGCAAACCTCCCAGGATTTTATGGGTCCTATCTGTTCCAGCCCCTGGTGGCATTATCTATGACCTGGCCCTGAGTGGTGACAGCCTGCCTCGTCTTTGTCAGATTTTGACTGGGAGCACCGAAAGGCACGTGGCCTACCACCCACTGCCATGACGATAGGTAAATCTCTAGGATACCGTGTCCGGCGGGCAAATGCTGGTGGTGGACTTAGAATTACTGCCAGTTGCTGGGATAAAATTGTTTGAAGCTCATTCCCGAGTCTGCATTTAGCAAGGTGGAAACCAGCTCACTGCTCGTACCATGCAGTGATGAGGACATTCTGACGGAAGATTATAGGGAGCCTGTGGATAAAATGTGGCAAGGCATCAGATGGCAGAAAGTACTTCTCAATAATTGGAAGTGTTTATGAACTAGGGGCATGGTGAAGGCCATGTACAAATAAAGCCAGGGTGAAAATATGCTCAAATCAATCTCCACAGCAAGGGAGACAGGGTCTAAATCAGAAATTGTATTTTGTAAAAGGAAGCCAGGAATCATGTTAAAAGTGTCCTTTGATGCCATTAAATGTCCGTGATATTTCAAAAATAATAATAATAATAAAACCATTTTCCTTTTTTCTAATGGAGATTGTAATTCTGTGTTTTTCCTAGAAACGTTAGAGATTGAAAAGCCATAAAAATGTGGGGAGAGATGGTGTTTGAATGAAAAGCAGCACTCTGGTAGGAGACCTGGAACTGTTCATTGATGCACGACACAATAGATGTAATTAATCTCACAGAATTATACAGATAAAAAATGTTGGAATGGCAAGTGTTTTCTCATATATGTACACCAATTGCCATTGATTCAGTTCTGACTCATGGCAATCCCACGTGTGCCAGGTAGAACCATGCTCCCTATGGTTTTCAATGGCTGTGATCTTTCCAGAAACAGATCACCAGGCCTTTCTTCTGAGGTGCCTCTAAGTGGATTTGAATCGCCAATCTTTTAGTTAGTAGATGAGTGCTTAACAGTTTGTGCCACCCATGGATATAGATATCTCACAGTAAATAAATAAAAAGTCAGACTGTGTTTGCCTGGTTGAGAATGCCAAACATGGTGACTGAACTAAGAATCTGTAGACAGGAGTCCTGCTCAGATTTGCCACCATGAGCTGCGATCCTTGGCAGCCCATGAAATCAGGACAGATAATTCTCATTC